>NW_020327195.1:300000-387881 GCF_001858045.2 Oreochromis niloticus
AAGACACTTGTAGCTTGTCTTTTTCCATTTGCGTTCTGCTTTTCTGCAGAATGATGTCGTTCAGCCACGGCTCAGACTTCGATTTAGGCCGCCTAAATTAGGAGCATCAGCTCTCAACACTTTGTCAGACACAACGTAGGAACACGCCGGTTACATTAAGACAGATTTAAAAGATCTGGATCAATAAGTTCAGAACATCATCAGTGACAGCAGTTTATATGTCTAAAGTATTACATCACAGACAGAGCAGTTATTTAGCAGCTGTTATGGTTGTAAATTATAGGTTTATTACTTAGAAAATGATTAATGAAGTATCCATCCATCCATCCATTCGCTTCCGCTTATCCTTTTCAGGGTCGCTGTAGCCTATCCCAGCTGTCATAGGGCGAGAGGCGGGGTACACCCTGGACAGGTCGCCAGTCTGTCGCACACAAAGACAGACAACCATTCACACTCACATTAGCTCGCACATTCACACCTAGTGGCAATTTGGTTTTGTTCAATTAACCTATCTCCACAAGTTGCATGTCTTTGGACAGTGGGAGGAAGCCAGAGTACCCGGAGGGAACCCACGCAAACACGGGGAGAACATGCAAACTCCACACAGAAAGACCCCAGCCTGATGTTGGAATTGAACTCAGGACCTTCTTGCTGTGCAGCAACAGTGCTAACCACCGTGCCACTGTGCTGCCCCGATTAATGAAGTATTTAGATAATAATAATGTTTCAGATGATTAACATACAGGATAATTCTGCTTCTATAAATGTTATGAAGTTTGATTTCTCTGAGGTTTCATAAATACTTATCTCTGACTGTAATTTCTGCTAACTGAGGCACTTACTAGTCGTTATTGTTAGTTAGTGCTTTTGTCTGATCTCAACGAAGGTGACGATTATTCAGACTTTCAGGAGGTTTTAGATGAAACTGAAAGGCCCACAGAACCAAACACGTCTCAGCTGTGATCACACCAGAAACAGACAAACACAAAGTGATCAAACACACACCAAAGCCTACACTGCCATCTAGTGACAGAAACTAGTACTGCTAGACAACCAGGCTGCTTTAAAGCAGCTGATATTTAGGCTGGAAAATAAAAAATAAGTTGATAATAAACATTTGACAAAATCTTTTGGCAGCTAACATCTGGAAGTGAGCTGTTCTTTGGTGTAATTAACAGTTTATTCTTGTTGGTAATTATGTAATGAAAGGTAGCAGTAAAAGTCACACACACACACACACACACACACACACACACACACACACTGACAACAACAACTACAGACACGTCTGTGACTGCGATGAACACCTGAGTGTAAGACGAGGACTGAATATGATACAGTAACAGTCAAATATGAATGTGTGTAACAGAGAATGATTATGTATTTTACATATATCAGAAATCCACTACAGCTGTGCAGGGGCGGGTCTAGCAAAGTGTTGCCTGGGGTCCATGTAGGGCACAAGGAAATACTTTTCTTTATTATTCTCATTTAAAATGTCTCGCTTTTAAAAAAATATTTATCTGAGTCTTACAACAAACAATTGATAGATTGATACACATATACCATCAGAACAGTGTACATCACTGTCACAACAGTGTTTATTTTCATTCAAAGGCTTTATGATTATTCCTATAATGGTGAGCCGGTCTCTAGTCAAAATGCCCGGGACGATTTTTTTTGTCCCAGTCCAGCTCTGTATGCAGCTCATCTGCAGTCTGGTGTTACCTACATCTTCCTATTCAGAAGGCAGAATCTCCGAGTTCTGAGTACAATCAAAAACACCACGACTGCAGTTTTTGTGTTGGATGTAAAAAGCAGGCTAGAATCATGCAGCGGTCAACGACGGTCCAGGCGTGGGATTTCTCTCGTGGAAATGTGCACATTATTTTTTCCTTTCTATTGGTAGGTGGCACAGTGCACTTGTGGCAAGTAAGCAAGCTAGAAGACTGGTACTCATGCTGGGTATCCAGTTACGGAAGCAACACATTAACAAGAGAATTCTAAATAAAACCAAAGTTACTTTCCCTAGTAACTAGTTACTTTGAAAGTAATGAGTAACTTGAAGTAACTGAGTTACTTTTGATAGAAGTAAGTAGTAATGTAACTAAGTTACTAATTTAAAGTAACTTACCCAACACTGGTTATAGTAAAATCACTTTCTCACTTTACTATAGATACAGAGATATATATACTATTATATACTATATATATATATATTAAATATATATATATATATATATATATATATATACTAGATATACAGACCACTCCTGTCACCAGTAAACATGTATGTGGAAACACAGTGGGGCCATTTTAATGGGAAACATTTACTTACACTGAATATAACATAGCTAACATTAACAGTGCAGTATATTCTGCTTGTGCCGTGATATTCAGGACTGCAAACCGAGCAGCATCACTGACTTTCAGCTTGTTGTGTTTGTGGATATATGACTGACTTTAATTATCCATAAAATCATCACATTCTCTGTAAGATTAAGGTCAACTATTGTATCATTATATTTTAAAGGCTTTAAAACCAAGTAAGGGGGTATGAATAAAAAAAAGAATGCTTGGACACTGCTAGCATAATGAAGAGGTTTTTGACGGGGCTCCCACACAAACACAAAGCAGAAGATGAAGCATTGTCAAATATGTTTCCAAAACAACTTACTTCCACGCCAAAGACTAGAAAATATGATGAAGCATATCTTGCCTTTGGCTTTACCAGCACAAGTGCCAGGGTAGTTCTCCCCAGCAGAATTGCCTTTCCCTGCATCGCGAGCAAGTGGTGGGCTGTCCAAATTATGGACAAACATAACAGTATTTTGTCTCTATCACCATTGTAGAAATTCATCTCATGTAAACAATAACATGGCACACAGCATGGGGTCAGAAAAGTCGCACACCTTTGATGTTGCGTGACAAACTCTGTATTCCTAATCCACACGTAAATGCAAAAACCATTTTCGAAAATCTCAAGTTTGGCAGGAGCTTTTAAAAATCTCAATTTTCAGTGATTCATGCTGTTTACGTGTGGATGTATTTGTTTAATTATTTACAAAAGGTTTGAGATTTGAAATAAACTGCAATGGAGTTTGAAAACAAAATATAGGTGTGTGTATTTGGGTGATGTGTTTTTAAAGGTAAGTGTGTGCTCTCCACATACAGGGAGATGGATGAATGCATATGTATATTTTTATAGATTTTCTTATAGAATCCAATGGCAATTAAAAATATACACAAAAGTTTCAAATCAACTTTCTATTTAATTCAGTTACATGAACACATCACACCCAGACAGGACAGACTGCATCAAAAAACATAATCACACGTTTCTCCTCATATTGTCATGTATGTTTTATCATTTTTCTTTTACTGTGAACTTAGTTATCACAGTAAGGCAATTAAATAAACCTTAAACTAGTTATTTCCTCCTGGCTGTTTCCTTGTTAATAACCTCCACCAGGTTTTTTATTTATTGATTTATTGATTTTTTTTGAGGCATGTTGATGCTCCTCTCACTCAGAAAAAGGAGAATAAAAGTACAATTACCACTGTCAGCCACAGCATGACTAAAGATTACAATATATAAAACATGAAATTCACACGCTCTGTTAATGCTTTAACCAGACCGACATGAAGTTATATGTTTGGTCTCATAACAATAAGGAAAAAGAAAAGTTTGCAGAACCCAGAGAGTTCAAACTGAAGCTGCCGTCTTGCTGCAGGCAGTCTCCAGACTCCATTTAATAATCTCGTGGTCTTTTTTTTTCAAGACAGAGATCTGAAGAGGAGGAAAAAGACACAGGAAAACTGTTAGCTTCACCTGGCTTGGATAGAGCAATCACAGGGGGGATGTTTACAGCGAGCAGGAACCTCCGAGACTGACAGATGAAGCTAAAGCACCAAAGCTGCATTTCCTCTGAAGTCTACTAGAGACTGCAGCTGTGAGTCCCATACTTACATGTCCAACTTTACATTAGGTAACACAGTTAACATTTGTGCTGATTCTTGTTCCTAGCTGACATTGTTTCTATTGTTTTCTCACCAAATCTTAATAAAATGAGATTTTTCTACCTGTGTGTTGTGAGTGAGCATTAAAGAGGTCAGAGCAAACACAACCAGGTTCAGACTGCAGTTAATCTGACTATTAGTAAGACATTTTTTAAATCTCTGTTTTACTGTTTACAGTAAAAATGTGGACTAAAGGTTTGTATCTGACCGTGATGCAGGATCAACCAGCGTGACACATGAAATTTATTTACTGATTCAGTACCTGCCGCACTCTGCTCGAGTGAAGCCTCCTTTGGTGGCCACAAAAGAGTAATCTCTTTTTGAGCGTCCTCATAAGTATCAAAGCCAGTTGCAGATTTGGGTACACTTTGATCACGCTCACAGAACGAGAGGTTCTTTCTCATATCATCAGAATCAAACTTCAGCACCTGAACAAGAAAATGAACAGAGAGAAAAAGATGAATGACAGTTTTACACAGGAATCTAAAAGGAGCTCAGAAAATGTGTTTCATTACAATTTAAAGTATAAAAGTCAGTTAAAATGTTAATAGACACAAAAAAGTGTTTAAAGGGTTTTTTTGGGGGGGGGGTGTTGTTTTGTTTTTTTGTTTTTTACATCCAGTTTACGTGTGTGGAATTTGTACTGATCCTGAACACCTGAGGAGTCTTCACCAGGTAAACTAGTGGTTATCAGAGTGCTGTTAGCATCTGCAGCTTAAAGATGATTAAATATAAAATAATGTTCCTGCAGGAGGAGCAGTGAAGGTACCTCTCCGCTCTTCACATGCAGAGCGAGGGCGACGTGATCCCAGACACAGTAAGGTTTTTGAAATGGCCCTTCACCATCTGCCAGGTTGTTGACCATGTCTATTTTCAATTTATACCTGTGAAGCAGAACAAAATGAACCATGTAATGAGTTCAGAGATTTTTAAATTGTTTCAAAACACCTCATAGAAACAGCTCAGAGAGAGAGGCGTGAAACTGACGCTCAGGCGGCTGCAGGTAGGGCACACAGGTGGAAATTGTAGCTATTGCGTCATTCCTATAACTATGATGTGTGCACACACACATCATAGTTTTTTATGTTTTCCCTACCTGTCTTGTCCGCACATGGCCTGTGGTCTCCAAATGAAGCGTCCATCTCTATAAGCACAGATGGCGTTTGGCCCATCAAGCAGCTCAGGATACTGTTTGAAGTTTTCGTTGTTATCATTTGGCCTGTGGACCAGCACCGCATACATCACTTGCTTTTTGTACAAGGAGGTCTTGAAGACACGCATTATGGGCAGCTGCCCAGAGCAAAACTGGAGAGCAAAAGAGAAGTTTGGATAGAAGAGATCTATAAATCAGAAAACTGAGGAGTTGGTGTCACGGGTTGCCGGGGCAAGCCGTGTGTGAATTATTTAGGACCCAAGATGCGGCAGCACTGGTGAGTTTATTTACCAAATCTGGATACAACAGAGATGGCGAGGGTGAGCATGAAACTAAGAAAATCTAAACTGGAAAAACTAACAGAACCTAACCAGAAACAGACATGCAGGGAGGCACAGGGAAATACACAGAATGGCGGACGGAGAGACGCAGATGAACCAGCAATGAGGACTAGGTAACACACGCTATAAATACACACAACAGGAATCAAGGGGTGGGAAACAGGAGGGGGACACACCTGGAAGACATCAGCTGACAAGGCAGGGGAACATAAACAGAACACACTGACATCACACAGGGACCTTCAAAGTAAAACAGGAAACACATACACACAATGACACAGACTCAGAGACCCGGACTAAACACAGAGATCGTACTACACTAAAGGGGATACACAGGCAGGGATGACACCAAACAGAGGGAACACAAACTAAACCCTGAAAAACACAGTCATCGTACATAAATCAAAAGTAAAAGTACAAAACGAAAATCACTGGGTCACCGACCCAGGACCATGACAGTTGGTTATTGTAATCTGAGTCGTCTCTGTGTTAACTGTCTTAGTGTCTTCTGTTCTGTTTTCTGTTTTAGTGTCTTATTTCAACAAAATTGACTCGTTTTCTATTCAGGTTTTTTTTGTTGTTGTAATTTTGTAATCACTTAGTGAGCGTCAAATACATTTTTTGTCTACTGGAAGAAAAAATTTCGTAACAGTCCGTACTTGCTTGCTGTAGGCCTTCAGCACCTCCTCAACCGTGAAGGTGAAGCGGCAAGATCCATACATGGACGTCTCACTAAAAGCTGGAGAGGAGGCAAACTTCTTCAGGAAACTCCGCTGACTCCAGGCCTGCTCCTCGGTCCGTTCTTTAAAGGTCTCCTCCAGGAGCCTCCTCTCTGCTAACCACATCTCCTCTCGTCCCACAGCCAGAGTCCACCACACCAGGGGCAGACAGTCTTTATTATTCATGAATGTATCCTCGAAACCTCCCTTCTCCTTTATCTTTTTTAAAGCTCCTTTCACTGTGTCGTGTTTCAGCTGAGACACATGAAATTCTGGTTTGGGGTATTCAGAAGTATTTGTGTTTGTAAGGTAGTCATTCGACAACCTAGCAGCTCTCAAACCATCTCTCAAACCATCCAGATTTACATGTTTAGATCTTATAAAATATTCTGTTGACCATCTTCTGTTTACAAATTCCTCCATGATTAGTTCAAGGAGAGTGTAGATGGGCAAATTAAAGCTTCTCTCAGAAGTGTCAGAGAAGAGTAGTGACCTGTGTTCTCCGACAGCCTGGATATTTATACAGCTCTCGCCCACTGCCTGATTACCATAAACTACAAGTTCACCTTCAAACACACCCACCCACACTTGCAAATAAGCCAATTCAAATCTTGCTATTGTAATCAGTGTGGTGTAGACGTTAGTGTGCTGTAGTATACTACATGTGTTCATCCAAAACAGGCGAGGGAATCCTTTCACACCTTTTGGGCACAACGAGCTGCTGAAGAACAAATTCAAGCACAAGTAGAACAATGAAAATAGGAAATACCACCCAAACTGCCCTTTCTTATTCTACAACTTCAGTACAAAACCCTACACATCTCTTTGTGTCGGAACATGCTACAGTCATATATATTAGACTGTTGAGTTTGTGTCGTTTTTCATTTGTCATTGGTGTCTTTAATATAAAATAATCACAAATGTTCTGAATATGTTTGCTTTCAAGGTTCAAAATCATGAAGCTGAACTATTCTAGGTTGTCTTTTTCTCTTTCTTTCTGTCCTGAGACACACTTCACACATACTAGGTCCAGTATCTGCTGGATTCTTTGTTATTCATTATGTCCTTCCTTAACACTGAGGAAAAACTTAGTGTGAAGAAAGCCAGATGAAACTGCTTCAGCAAGCAGGATTCAGAAGGTGACAAGAAACTGTTTTTTCATGTTCTCGAATGGCACATCATTTATAAGAAGACGGGCATTTATGGAAAATCATAACCAGTGCTCTGACCAACGTGTCTGACTATATCATCCTCATTCATTCGTTCATTCGTTCATTCATTCATTCATTCATTCAATCTGTTCACACATCCTTAGCATTAAGGATCAGGGCGATCGTGGCTCAAGAGTTGGGAGTTCGCCTTGTAATCGGAAGAGCCCCGGCTCGGACAGTCTCGGTTGTTGTGTCCTTGGGCAAGACACGTCACCCGTTGCCTACTGGTGGTGGTCAGAGGGCCCGGTGGCGCCAGTGTCCGGCAGCCTCGCCTCTGTCAATGCGCCCCAGGATGGCTGTGGCTACAACATAGCTTGCCATCACCAGTGTGTGAATGTGTGGATGTCTGGATATGTAAAGCGCTTTGGGGTCCTCAGGGACTAGAAAAGCGCTATATAATTGCAGGCCATTTACCATTACTGACAATGTTTTCACGGCTCAATAAGTTAAAGCTGTCAGTTGCACACACCAGTCTCACTTGGTTCTCAGGTTAAACTGGTTCAACAAACAGGAGATGGTGACACTGAACTAGTTTTTCACGTTCCCTAACTGCCACATCATTTTAAGAAGGGTGGTATTTACAGGAAATCATAAGCCCATGTGTCTGACTGAATAGTTTCATTGAGGAGAACTGAGTTTCATTATATTTTATTTGTCCACTCACATTCAGTCTTATTGTCTAAAACTACATCCTCACATGTATTTATACTCTAACACAGTGAAAAAACTATCATCTTAAAACTATACAATTTTAGCCCTGTTATTAGGCAGAAATGGTAGAAGCCTCTATTCCATCTGTAAACCCAGCCCTGAACAACTGGTTGTGAAAGAAGCAATTAGAAACATGAGAAATACTGAAAAAGTTCAAATGAAACGCAGCAAAGTGATCAGCAACAAGCACAGAGCACAGGCACATACATGTGCAACAAACGACAACACATTTTACTGCCATTAGACAATACCTTCAACAAGTGAATGAACTAATCATCCTTCGTCATGGGCTGAGGTATTTAACTGTGTGTCCAGACGGCAGTCGACGCTGGATTGTACTTGGAGCTTGGTAACAAGAGTGTTTTGTGACTTGCAACTTAGCTTTAGCCAGCTAGCATTCTCACCTTTTGTTTTCACTCGTTTGTAGGAGGATCCGTGACAGAACAATCCAGCCAGCAACGGACTCAGCGGACTCAATTCCCGTCCAGCGCGAGCTCGCGCCTCAAGCTGAATGGTTGGAACGGCATGAAAGGATGCTGCAGCATGTGGCCGAGGAGCAGTCCGAGCTACTACAGGTGGTATCTGAACTGAAAGGTATGTTGCTTGCTACACCTAGCGCACCAGTTCAACCACCAGAGCCTCCTACACAACCACAACCACCAGTAGAGCTTCTAAATGTAGCAGCAGCCTGTCCTCTTCCTCCATCTCCACCTTCGCCACAGCAAGAACACATGTTACCTGCACCTGAAAAATTCAGTGGAGATTTGGACAAAAGCCGGGGATTTTTGACTCAATGCTCTCTGATTTTTAGGCAGCAGACTCGAGCTTATGCCTCTGATATTGCCAAAATCACTCTCATGGTTGAGCTCATGACCGGACGAGCACTGCTCTGGGCTCAAGCAGTCCTGAGCGCCCAGCCCTCTATGTCATATAGTGATTTTTTGAGCACATTTCGGTGTGTGTTTGACAAAGGATCTAACCCTGACAGTGCTGCTCATCGCATGTTTACTTTAAAGCAGGGCTGGCGGAGCATGGCAGACTTCTCCGTGGACTTTTGGATCATGGCCGAGGAGACTGGCTGGGAGGAAAAGGCGCTCCGAGGAGCATTCCTAAACAGCTTAAATGAGAATGTCAAACGTGAGTTAGCCACTAAAGAGCTTTCCAAATTGTTAAGTGCTCTGGTTAACATGTGTATCAGTCTAGACGACCATATGCGGGAGTTTGGCAGGTGGACCGGAGATGGGCAACGGTCAGTAGGGGGCGTAGTAGTTCCGACTGGACTCCCGTCTCTCGAGTGGAGAGAGGAGGAACCAGATTCGCCTGCTGACGAGGAACAACCCATGCAGCTGGGACGGACTAAATTACCCGGAGCAGGAGACAACTGGTGGGTGAGTGTTTTGCGTGCAGGAAGAAGGAGCATTTTGCGGACGCCTGTCCCTCATGGCTAAAAGACTCCGCGCGTCAGTAAAGGTGGGGATACTGACGGGTGTGCCGGTGAATACATTCCTCCACCTCAGCTGCCCCACTAAATTAAGGTTTCTTTCCTGCACCCATTCTTGTGATGCACTAATAGACTCGGGAACTGAACAAAGTTTTTTGGATGAGGCCTTGGCCCACAAGATGGGTTTGCCTGTTGTTCCTCTCCCTGAAGCGCTCAAAGTGTCAGCACTTAATTACAGACCTTTAGCTGCTGTCACTCACCGCACTCAAGAAATCACACTCACTCTCTCCGGCAATCACACTTAACAGATGTTCCTGTTTCTCTTCAAGGCACCTGACACACCCTTAGTTTTGGGATTCCCCTGGCTCCAGCGACACAAATCACAGATTGATTGGGCCAAGGGATGTATCGTGGGGTGGAGCACCCATTGCCATGAGCAGTGTTTACACTCTGCGGTGCCGGGTTGCCTGTCAGACGATCCTGCGGGGCCGCCCACTCGCCCCGACTTGTCAACCGTGCCCATCGAATATCATGAAATAGGTCGAGTCTTTAGCAAAGATGGGGCCCAATCGCTGCCCCCCATCGTCCATACGACTGCGGGATTGATTTGCTCCCAATCGCCCCCTTGCCCACTAGCCGACTCTACAGTATCTCGAAACCTGAGTGCGAGTCTATGGAGCGCTACATTACGGACTCCCTAGAGGCGGGCATCATCCGTCCCTCCACCTCTCTCTTGGGCGCAGGCTTCTTTTTTGTTAAAAAGAAAGATAAGAACCTACGCCCCTGCATTGAGTATCGGGGACTAAAAAAATCACTATCAAGAATAAATATCCTCTACCTCTGCTCGCCTCAGCTTTTGAACTCCTTCAAGGGGCCACCCATTTCACCAAACTTGATCTCCGCAATGCTTATCACCTGGTCCGCATCCACGAGGGGGACAAGTGGAAGACGGCCTTCAACACCCTCTGGGCCACTTCGAGTACCTGGTAATGCCGTTCGGACTCACTAACGCCCCTGCCGTTTTCCAAGCCCTGGTAAATGATGTTCTACGAGATTTTTTGAACCACTTCGTGTTTGTTTACCTTGACGACATTCTGATTTTCTCCAGATCCAGAGCTGAGCATATTAAGCATGTGAGACTGGTGTTGAGCCGCCTGCTGGAGAATCGGCTGTTTTGTAAAGCGGAGAAATGTGAGTTTCATGCCCCAACTGTCTCTTTTCTGGGTTTCATCATTGAACAGGGCTGGTTGCGAGCGGACCCGGCTAAGGTCAAAGCTGTTTTGGAGTGGCCTGTGTCCGGCACCCGGAGGAAGTTGCAAAGTTTTCTGGGATTCAGCAACTTCTACAGAAATTTCATCCGGGACTTCAGTAAGGTAGCATTGCCTCTCACACAACCCACATCGCCCAAACAGCCGTACCTGTGGTCTCCAGCAGCTCAGCGAGAATTCGACCGTCTCAAGAGAATGTTCGCCTCGGCCCCCATCCTGGCCCAGGCTGACCTCGCCCTGCCGTTCGTGGTGGAAGTGGACGCTTCTGATTCAGGAGTTGGGGCGGTTCTCTCTCAGCGCAAGGAAGGTAAATTACACCCCTGTGCCTTTTTCTCCCGTCGTCTCACTCAGGCCGAAAGGAATTATGACGTGGGCGACCGTGACCTTCTTGCCATCAAGTTGGCGCTGGAGGAGTGGCGGCACTGGTTGGAGGGGAGCGAACATCCTGTTGTCGTGTGGACGGACCACAAGAACCTCGCCTACCTCCAAGCGGCTAAGCGCCTGAACGCCCAACAGGCCAGGTGGGCACTGTTTTTTGCACGGTTTCACCTAACAATTACCTACAGGCCCAGGTCCCGGAACATGAAACCAGACGCCTTGTCGCGCCAGTTCGCGCCAGACACTGACCCTGAGGAGAAGGAGAGGCCCATTCTGCCGGCCTCGTGCATTGTGGGGACCCTCACCTGGGAGATTCAAATCAAATTCAAATTCAAATTTTATTTGTCACATACACAGTCATACACAGTACGATATGCTTATACAACTGCTCGTGACCTAAAGAAAAAAAGAAAGGGCTATGAATAAGATAGGAAATAAATATGAAAATTAAAAAGGGTAAATTTAACTAGGAAGGAATAAAATAATATATATATATATGAGTTTGTTGAAAATAAAATATCTGTGAAACACAAATTAGAATGAAGGGCAAATTTAACTGGGAAAGAATAGGATAAAATATATATGAATTAAAGTTTAAAATAAAATAACTGTACAGCAAAATACACAATACACAGTATAGAAATATATAAGAATGTATTAAGAAATATAAATATATATAAAATAACAGCAGCATTTTACAAGTATTAAATGGAAATGAAGAAATATAAAGTCCAGTGTTGTGCAAACCACATTGTAGGTGTCTTGTGCAGTGCAAATATGCTTAAAGTTATTAAGTGTAAACAAAGTCCAGACTGTCCAGTGTGTGTGTAAGAACCATATGTGTGGGTCCGTTCTATGTGGTGGTGTGATTGAGAGACCGTATTGCCTGCGGGAAGAAGCTCCTCCTCAGTCTCTCTGTGTTGGTCTTCAGGGAGCGGAATCGCTTCCCTGACCTCAGCAGAGAGAACAGTCCGTTGTTGGGATGGCTGAGGTCCTTCACGATCTTCCTGGCCTTGGTCCAGCACCGCCTGCTGTAGATTGAGTGCAGGTCAGGGAGCTCGGAGCGGATGGTGCGCTCAGCTGATCGCACAACCCTCTGTAGAGTTCGTCTGTCCTGCATGGTGCTGTTCCCAAACCAGGTTAAGATGTTTCCCGTCAGGATGCTCTCTATGGTGCACGAGTAAAAGTTCCTGAGCACCTCGGAGGGCAGTCGGAAGTCTCTCAAGCGTCTGAGGTGGTAGAGACGCTGTCGGGCATTTTTCACTAAGGTGTTGATATGACAGGACCATGACAGGTCCTGCGTGATGTGAACTCCGAGGTATTTGAAGCTGTCCACTCTCTCCACTGGGCACTCGTTGATGACGGGGGTCTGGTAGCTCCTCTCCTGCTTAGTACTGAAGTCCACTATCAACTCCTTTGTTTTACTGACGTTTAGAAGGAGGTTGTTCCTCTGGCACCAGGTCTCCAGATTCCTAACCTCCTTCAAGTAGGCCGTCTCGTTGTTGTCAGAGATCAGGCCCACCACGACGGTGTCGTCAACAAACTTGATGATGGTGGTGGAGCTGGTAGTGGCCACACAGTCATATGTGTACAAAGAGTACAGCAGGGGGCTCATAACACACCCCTGGGGGGCTCCAGTGCTGAGAGTGGTGGAGGCTGAGACATGTCTGCCCATCCTTACTGCCTGTGGTCTGCCAGTTAGGAAGTTGGAGATCCACTGACGCATGGATGAGCTGAGTCCCAGGTGCTCCAGTTTGGTGGTGAGTGTGGAGGGAATTATGGTATCAAATGCAGAGCTGTAGTCGACGAAGAGCAGTTTAACATAATTCCCCCTTCTAGTGTCCAGGTGAGTGAGTGATGTGTGGAGGAGATGAGAGATGGCATCGTCTGTGGAACGATTTGGACGGTAAGCGAACTGTAGTGGGTCCAGTGTGTCTGGTAGTGAAGAAATGATGAAGTCTCTGACCAGGCGTTCAAAGCACTTCATCACTACTGAGGTGAGGGCTACAGGGCGATAGTCATTGAGAGAAGCAGGGTGGGGTTTCTTCGGGACAGGAACAATGATGGACTCCTTGAAGCATGTGGGGATCACCGACTGAGATAAAGAGATGTTGAATATCTCAGTGAACACAGGTGCTAGCTGGTATGTGCAGTCTCTGAGGATACGACCTGGGATGCCGTCTGGTCCTGCTGCTTTCCTGGTGTTCACTCTTTTGAAGGCTCTCCTCACGTCATGCTCAGAGATGACGAGCATGCTCCCGGTGTTGGCAGTATCTTCCTGTCTGCAGCCGTTAGCACCGCTAGCGCTAGCATCGTTGGAGTCCTTAGCTGCAGCCTCAAAGCGAGCGTAGAAAGTGTTCAGCTCGTCTGCTAGAGTCGCATCCGCGTTCGTCAAACCGCCTGTTGGTGCTTTATAATCCATTATTGTCTTTAGTCCCATAGCACTGCTTCGCCTCTTTTACCGCCTTCCGCACGTCATAAGACGCGGCTTTGTACGGGTCCATGTCCCCCATCGCGAGTCCCGTGTTGTAGGCAGCGGTGCGGGATCTCAGAGCGTCACGGATGGTTTTATCCACCCACGGCTTCTGGTTGGAAAACGTTGTGATAGTCTTTGTCTCCACGGTATCATCCACTAGTTTCCCGATGAATCCCACCACCGCTTCCGTAAACACGTTGACGTCATCATCTGAGCTGTTTCTGAACATCTCCCAGTCTGCGCCGTCGAGTGCGTCCTGTAACGCGGCCACCGATTGGTCCGTCCAGCACGCGACCTTCCTCTGAACCGGAACTTCCTGTTTCAGCCTTTGTTTGTATTTTGGCATGAGGAAGATGGCAGCATGATCAGATTTGCCAAACGGAGGGCGAGATTGTGCCTTGTAGCCGTCCTTGACCATAGTGTAGCAGTGGTCCAGTGTCCTTTCACCTCTGGTGGGGCAGGTGATATGTTGATGAAAGTTCGACGCAGCGCGTTTGAGTTTGGCACTATTAAAGTCCCCCTTCACAATAAGCATGGCATCCCGGTGTTGTGTCTGATGCCGGGTGAGAGCCTCATGCAGCTCACATAAGGCAGTGTCCGTGTCCGCTTGTGGTGGAATATAAACAGCACTTATAATGACCGATGTAAACTCTCGAGGTAGATAAAATGGACGACACATGATGGACCGTAGTTCCAGATTTGGTGTGCAGGAGCGTGTGAGAGGAACAACGTTCGCACTGTTGCACCAATTGTTGTTCACCATTAAACACACGCCGCCTCCCCTTGACTTCCCCGAGTCCTGTGTCCTGTCCATTCGGTGAACAGAGAAGAACTCGGCCGGCTGGATGGCGTGGTCCGGCACCGCTGGGTTCAGCCATGTCTTGGTGAAGCAGAGGAGATTGCAGTCCCGAATGTCTCTCTGGAACCTTATCCTGGCCCTGAGGTCATCAAGCTTGTTCTCCAGTGACTGGACATTGGCGAGCAGGATGCTAGGCAGAGGTGTGCGGTGTGCACGAGCTCTCAGCCTGTTCCTGACGCCGGCTCGTTTCCCTCGAGGCCGCCACTTCGCGTCGCGTCCTTTGTTCTCCCTCAAGATCTCACTCGGCCAGCTCGGATCCAGAGTTAAAAACTTCGACTTGTGAGTACATTGTATACCAATAGAAACAAGAGTGTCACTGTCATACCTAATGTACCCAATGGTGATGAATTTGACGATTTAAGAACGCTGAAAACTAACTTAAAACAAAAATGAAGAAAAGGTGGTCGGAGCAGTCGTGACGGCAGCTGAGAGAGAGATAGATAGAGAGGGTGGTCCGAGATGCTCAGCGACAAGAGCCCGACCCCGGCACCGGTCCAGCAGGTAGACTGTATGTTCCCTCGGCGGTCAGGTGTAAGGTCATACACTGGGCACACACCGCACGGTTTACCTGCCATCCCCGCAGGAACCGAACTGTCACCTTTTTACAAAGACTGTTTTGGTGGCCCTCTCTCTCTCAGGACGTCCGGGAGTATGTGGCCGCATGTCCTGTGTGCGCCCGAAATAAGACGTCCAACTCCCCTCCATTGGGACTCCTTAGACCACTGCCTGTCCCCAGCCGGCCGTGGTCGCACGTCGCTCCGGACTTCATCACTGGCCTTCCTCCGTCCTCTGGTAAAACTGTTATACTCACCATCATTCACCGTTTTTCTAAGGCTGCCCATTTTGTTGCCCTTACCAAACTTCCCACCGCTCTAGAAACTGCCCAGCTCTTAACCCAGCATGTTTTTCGCCTTCACGGCATTCCTCTGGACGTTGTTTCTGACCGTGGGCCCCAGTTCACTTCTCGGGTGTGGAAGATGTTTTGTGCCGAGCTGGGGGTCCAGGTCAGCCTTTCTTCTGGATTCCACCCGCAGACTAATGGGTAAACAGAGCGAGCAAACCAGGAGCTGGAGGCCATGCTGCGCTGCGTCGTTTCCTCCAAGCAGTCATCATGGAGTGAGCAGTTGGCATGGGCCGAATACGCCCATAACTCCAGCACGTCTGCCACTACAGGTGTCTCTCCATTCGAAGCGTCCCTGGGGTATCAACCCCCACTCCTCTCCATCACAGAGGGAGAAGTGGCGCTGTTGACAGATCTGGCGGGCGACTGAATTTGACTCTGAATTTGGACAATAATAACCGGACAATAATAACGGACAATGTAACTTATTTTATCCAATAAATAAACATTGTAAAATTCTAGTTTTTTTGTATATATGTATACCCCCACCCCCAACAGCCCTTTTGAATGTCTCCTAATTCTGAGGTCTCAAGGTTGGCAAGTATGTGCTAGGCTTTGGCCCACATCAGTCTAAAATTGTATGTAACCATGAATAACATGTTGCCATGTCCACCAGGAGAGACTGGACAGTATAGATGTAAAACAAACATGCCAGCAGTTTATCTCAGTTAATGAGAGGAGAAGGCTTGTGTTTGGCTCCTTCACATAGTGGACATTGGAGTTGTTGTGTGGGACACCAGTAGTCCATGTCTGTTGCTGTAACAGTAGTTCATGTTTAGAATAACAAATCCCAGCTCACTGATTTGATCGGGGCAATAGTGCCTAAAATGTTGCATAATCTTGCTGAGAGATCTTTTACTTTGTGGTAATCTTAGATGAGTAGTTTTATGGACAAAAACCAGCAGGTCATTCAGTGTTCCCTTAGTCCTAATGTATAAGAGATGTTGGTGTACTATAACTGAAGTAATGTTGTTAAGTCCTTAAAGTCATATTCTTTTATTGTCATGACTGTATTTGAAGCTATTTTTATTTTTGTATGACACCTGATTTATATGGAATATGGCTGAAGTAAACTAAAGTCTAAAATCAGTCATTTGTTGTTTAATAGTAATTAATAGTAGTAATTTAACATTATATAATTCACATATAAAACTATGAATTGTATTTTTTAATGGTTTGAAAGCATGTAGAATAGCATATGTAGGCAAGTATATTTGTCCTTTTTTTATCAAGAAGCAAAGACAAAAAGGGAAGAAAAAAAAAGAAACAGGGCAGGTTTCGGTGGTTGAATCATTCGTCCCCACCAATGCCAAAACCAAATCTATGCCCTTGCTTAGCATTGCTGACAATGTTTTCACGGCTCATTAACTTAAAGCTGTCAGTTGCACACACCAGTCTCACTTGGTTCTCAGGTTAAACTGGTTCAACAAACAGAAGATGGTGACACTGAACTAGCTCTTCTTGTTCCCTAACTGCCACAGCATTTTTAAGAAGGGTGGTATTTAGAGGAAATTATAAACCAATGTGTCTGACTGAATAGTTTCATTGAGGAGCACCGAGCTTCATCATATTTTATTTTTTTAACACACACAGAGAGTCTCATGGTCTAAAACTACCTCCTCCCATGAATTTATACTCTAAGGCTGCGTTCACACCGAACGCGATAGACGCGGGCGAAAACGCCCCAAATGCCCCTAATTTCACGCGTGCACATTCACACCTCAACACGTGTCCAACAAAAATCCATCGCGCCCCAAAATTGCAGCGTCTCACGCGCTTGAAGCGGAAATGTGGGAGGAATGTGGGAGGGAGTTGTGCCAGACGGTATCTTTGCTACATGGCAGCTGTCGAGTTAGCGCTTGAAGAGAGAGTTTCCCTCCTCTATTTATTGTGGAAAGCAGAGCAGTGGCGTTAAGGACGTCCTCGCCGTACCTGGGTCCATCAGGTCCTCCAGAGGCGTGAGCAGTTTGGTGAGTTTCACCACTTGCTCCAGGAGCTGCGCCTGGATGGCGATGATGACAGCGATATCACTGTCTTTCACTCGCCCAGTTTGAGGACCTGCTGTCCCGCATCGGTCCCAGAATCGCCCCCCTAGACACCAACTACAGGCGCTCAATCCCACCTGCAGCGCGCCTGTCCATCTGCCCGAGGTTAGTAAAAGTGTTTAATACGGTCGTCCTTTATTGATACCTGTGCTAATATATGCTAAACTATGGTTTGTACACTGCTAACGTGGATGTGCTATGCTAACAGTGAATGCAGTCGTGTTTACTGATAGCAAACTGTTACCGAGATGACTGTTTATAATATTTAGTGATACTCAAAAGGTCTCATCAAGTCCCGATTTAATTCAATTTATGTTATCAGTGTTTGCAATGATAGCATTAAAACAAAACAAACTGACTTTTATATTATATCTAATATATATTATGTAATTATCCTTAAAAAATGTTTTATGTAATATTTAAGTTTTGTAATATAAATCTGACATCACAAAAGTATTTTCGAATATGAATAATATATTTTGTAACTGGACAATTCTGTCCAGGTTCCTTGCCACCAGGGACTCCTTCAGGACCATCGCGTTCAGTTTCAGAGTCGGTGTGTCCACGGTGTGTCAGACCACCCCCCAGGTAGTGAGGGAATTCTGGGACTGTCTAGTGGACGACTTCATGGCTGTGCCTTCACCTAGAGACTGGCGGCCCATCACAGAGCGCTGGAACTTCCCTCTCTGCTGTGGAGCTCTGGATGGGAAGCAGGTCCAGACAAAGGCACCCCATATATCATATAGGAGACACACACATTGATATACACTAAATATTTATTTCATTTATTTTTTTGTGATGTCCGAATTTGTGCACCAGCTTGATTTTGTTTAATCAATTATTGCACACTTTTTGTAAATCTAGTACACTTCTTTTCACTTCTCAAATATCACTGTGTGTGTCTCCTGTATGATGTTTAACTGACATTTTTTATTGTAACAACCAACGATTTATACAGGAACATACTGGCTATTAACAAGGTTGCCCAAACTTGAAACATGAAATAAATTCTGCAATGTGTCAAGTCGTGTGCCAACATTTGCTGTGTAGTAGAACCGAGACATTAATCATTCTAAAAATTTATTTGAAAAAATATTAAAATTCTCAAACGGAAAAACATTAAACATAAAATAAGTATTCACAGAGAGACTGGAATAAAAAGGACCCAGCTGCTCTCCAGAGCAGGAACAAGGCTGAGGAGGAAATCCTCCATTGGAGACTGGTGTGGCCTCTTCATGGACTCCAGGATGGCCAGCTCCACCACTGATGGACCGTCCTGGGACCCGTCCCTCATCTGCCTCGTAGCTGTCCTCCTCTGTGGACCTGTAAAACACAGCACAAAAAACAAAGAAATGAGAAGTCTGCCATAGATTTTAATTTCAACATCGAAAAAAACCCCAGGATATAATCAGATTGGTTGTAGATATTTAGTAAAGGTGAACATAAGGGAATCCCGCCGAGTAAAAAGCTATCAGTGCTTGCTGTACATCTGATGCTACAATTACATACCTGTGGGTGCAGCAGCAGGAGCTCAGGGACTGGGGAGCAAGGAGAAGCAACAGGGATGCTCTGCTGCAGAATCAGCTGGTTCTATCAAGACAATATTTAATGTTAACAGGTTGAATACAATAATCATAGAGAAAGTATATACAGTTGTCTCTCATTTATTGCAGCAGGAGTTCTCAGAATAACTAGCCCCTCACCATACACTTTATACACTGTTTTTCCCCTCACACATGAACATTAGTCACTGTTCTCACAGGCTGATTGTCACAGTGCAAACCTTTGTAGATTGCAAAACGTCAAAGTATTATTATGCCGCGTTTTGTCTCATCTGCCTGCCACTTTCATGCGCCTTTTTCCCTCGCGGTGCAGGTGTGTATTTCCGAATGAGGGTCATAGTTATGGGTGTTTTTGTGCTGTTTTTGCTATTGGATGTGATGGTTATCAAAACCAAGCATGATGAATTTGACAAGCGCAGGAGACACAACACGGAGGAGATTTGTCAATCAGGCTGCAGAATGCAATGCTGTACTGTGCAATAGAAAAAATCAGCGAAAAAGCGAGGCAGTGATGGATGAACAGCAGGACCACTGTGTGCTGTTTATTAATAAACAAAATAAATCTCTATATGACAACATGAGAAAAGCAGAACGGTATTTGTACATCAGTTGCTAGCTTTTGCGCGGCTTCATCAGGTCAGTCTAAAAATTAAAAAGAAGAATGAATGAACTTACCAGGTTGCCCGATCTCCTCACTTATGTGCCTCCGAGCTCGGTCCTTTTTATTCCTGTCTCGGTAGAAGTGGCAGCTAGCATCATACAGCTCTGGATGATTAGCCACGGCACTAATGAACTTTTCCGCCACACTGAATGAAGGATGAAGGGCTTTGGCTGAATCTGCCCCCTTGACCTTGGTCAGAGCCTAGTCACCAGGCTCCTGATTGGTTGTCGCGGCGCGGTTTGACGCCGGAGTTCAGATTTTCCAACTGAGCGGTTGGCGCAATATGCGCGAGTGCACAAAATGCAACACAGAATCTGACACGTGTGGTTTTCTTCCCGAGTCAAATGCGCCCCACGCGCTACACTGACGCGCGTTTCAGGCATTTTCGCAAAGCAAATCTGCAAATCTGTGTGTGTGTGTGTATGTGTGTGTGTGTGTGTGTGTGTGCGTATGTGTGTGTGCGCCCGCGCGTGTGTGTGTGTGTGTGACAGAGAGAGAGAACATAAAAGATCATCGTGCATAAGCACAGAACCACATGGTCATGCTTCCAGCTGTTCCAGCTGCAGTAAGTTTTCAGTGTTTTTAAATAGATGAGTTGCTCTAATGTAAAAGGTCAATGACATGAGAGTGAATATACAACATAACTTTATTGATAGAATAAGCTTAACTTAAACTTAAAATAAACTTCTCTCCCAGCACTGGTGGAGCAGGTGTAGTTGCTGCTGACAGCCATTGTTGGTTTTCTCAGAGACAGGCAGAGGTCTGAAGTGTTGAGAGCATCAGCTCTCATCGATGTGCGCCGCTGTAACACTGCTTTTGTCCTCTGAGATCACAGGTATGAAATCCGAGTACTGACAGGGCAGCAGGACAGATCTTTCCCCTCATTCACTTCCATGAGCACAGCCAAGGCATGCTGGGAAACTGAGGACACACCAACAGATGTAGAAATGACCTGCATGCTGTGGGTTTGTCTCAGAGTCCTCACAGGTGACACATTAGCTGCAGAAACCCAAGCCAGGTTTCTGAATACTGACACATGGACTCTTCCCATCCAGAGGGAGGATTTAGTCGCACTTTATAATAACTACACAATAGTGAGCATTAGCATGTAGTTTATTAATGGAACCAGACCCAAACTGTTCCTTTTATACTTTCAGGACCTCCAAGTCTGCACTTGTGTTTATTATCAGTTGGAGCCCCTCCTCATTCTTCTTCTTCTTCTTTGGTGCAAACCTGTAAATTTTGGGGTAACCCTTTGGCCCCGCCCCTTTTCTACAATCCCCCTGTGGGAGAGGTCGGTGTCATTTCTTTCCCAACACTGTACAACACACATATAATGTATATTTAGCCACCCTGATGTTTCTGATTGTGTTTTTAGTTCAATCATTGTCATAAATGTGTCTTTGCTAGATGCTGTAAATGTGTAGTACGTGTGTGCCACAGATGTGTTACAGGCACAGTCTATGCTAGCATGAATAGATCATTCTTGCTAGCTTGGAAGTTATGGTGGGTGGAGCTAACCCTCTTCCCTACTGTTAGCATTTGGTTGTAGCAGCTGCAGCGAGCAAGTTAATGACTTGGAGCTCTTTGTTTCTTTGACCTTTCATTGTCAGACACAATGTAGGAACACGCCGGTTACATTAAGACAGATTTAAAAGATCTGGATCAATAAGTTCAGAACATCATCAGTGACAGCAGTTTATATGTCTAAAGTATTACATCACAGACAGACCAGTTATTTAGGAGCTGTTATGGTTGTAAATTATTCAATTCAATTCAATTCAATTTTATTTATATAGCGCCAAATCACAACAAAAGTCGCCTCAAGGCGCTTTATATTGTACAGTAGATAGCACAATAATAAATACAGAGAAAAACCCAACAATCATATGACCCCCTATGAGCAAGCACTTTGGCGACAGTGGGAAGGAAAAACTCCCTTTTAACAGGAAGAAACCTCCGGCAGAACCAGGCTCAGGGAGGGGCGGGGCCATCTGCTGCGACCGGTTGGGGTGAGAGAAGGAAAACAGGATAAAGACATGCTGTGGAAGAGAGACAGAGGTTAATAACAGATATGATTCGATGCAGAGAGGTCTATTAACACATAGTGAGTGAGAAAGGTGACTGGAAAGGAAAAACTCAATGCATCATGGGAATCCCCGGCAGCCTACGTCTATTGCAGCATAACTAAGGGAGGATTCAGGGTCACCTGGTCCAGCCCTCTTAAAAATAAACTCAGTTTGTAGCTCTGAGCGTTCTGATGGAATGAACTCTTATTTTGAAAGAGAGCACGTACAAGAAGCGCCTAGTTTAAATCCTTGTGCTGATACATTTGTTCCAGCAGAAAGAGATTACTCTGGTATAAATTCTGCATCTGAATCACAAGTAATCATACCTATACAAAGTCAAAACCAATATAAGGTGGATGATTCAGCTCAAGTGACGCATCAAACACAGCCTCAGTCTCCTACTTTGACTGAGAATTGCACGAAGGAGATTGTCAATATTATGCAAAAACAAAATTACATCACTAGTTTGCTTGTAAAACAAAATTTGTCTTCTGTCCTCCCAGCCAGAAACATCCGTGTGTTTGATGGAGACCCTTTACAGTACAGATCATTTATGAATGCCTTTGAAAATGTAGTGGAAGCTAAAACTAATAACTGGAGCGACTGTTTGCATTTTTTAGAGCTGCTCACTAGGGGGCAGCCTAAAGACTTGGTGCATAGTTGTCAGCATTTACCTCCTGAGCAGGACTATTCCACAGCCAAAGATCTTCTTGAAGAACATTTTGGGAATGAAAATAAAATTCAATTCAATTCAATTCAATTTTATTTATATAGCGCCAAATCACAACAAAAGTCGCCTCAAGGCGCTTTATATTGCACAATAGATCGCACAATAGTAAATACAGAGAAAAACCCAACAATCATATGACCCCCTATGAGCAAGCACTTCGGCGACAGTGGGAAGGAAAAACTCCCTTTTAACAGGAAGAAACCTCCGGCAGAACCAGGCTCAGGGAGGGGCGGGGCCATCTGCTGCGACCGGTTGGGGTGAGAGAAGGAAAACAGGATAAAGACATGCTGTGGAAGAGAGACAGAGATTAATAACAGATATGATTCAGTGCAGAGAGGTCTATTAACACATAGTGAGTGAGAAAGGTGACTGGAAAGGAAAAACTCAGTGCATCATGGGAATCCCCGGCAGCCTACGTCTATTGCAGCATAACTAAGGGAGGATTCAGGGTCACCTGGTCCAGCCCTAACTATATGCTTTAGCAAAAAGGAAAGTTTTAAGCCTAATCTTGAAAGTAGAGACAGTGTCTGTCTCCCGAATCCAAACTGGAAGCTGGTTCCACAGAAGAGGGGCCTGAAAACTGAAGGCTCTCCCTCCCATTCTACTTTTAAATACTCTAGGAACAACAAGTAGGCCTGCAGAGCGAGAGCGAAGTGCTCTAATGGGGTGATATGGTACTACAAGGTCATTAAGATAAGATGGGGCCTGATTATTTAAGACCTTGTATGTGAGGAGCAGGATTTTGAATTCAATTCTGGATTTAACAGGAAGCCAATGAAGGGAAGCCAAAACAGGAGAAACATGCTCTCTCTTTCTAGTCTCTGTCAGTACTCTTGCTGCAGCATTTGGGATTAGCTGAAGACTTTTCAGTGAAGTTTTAGGACATCCTGATAATAGTGAATTACAGTAGTCCAGCCTGGAAGTAATGAAGGCATGAACTAGTTTTTCAGCATCACTCTGAGACAGGATATTTCTAATTTTAGAGATGTTGCGCAAATGGAAGAAAGCAGTCTTACATATTTGTTTAATATGTGCATTGAAGGACATGTCCTGGTCAAAAATGACTCCAAGGTTCCTCACAGCATTACTGGAGGCCAAGGTAATGCCATCCAGAGTAAGAATCTGCTTAGATTGGATGGATAGAGGATAGATAGAGCTGCGTGTCATCTGCATAGCAGTGAAAATTTATTCTATGTCTTCTAATGATGCTGCCTAGGGGAAGCATGTATAATGTAAATAGAATTGGTCCTAGGACTGAACCCTGTGCAACACCATAACTGACCTCAGTGGGTGAAGAGGACTCTCCATTTACTTGAACAAATTGGAGTCTGTTAGATAGATATGATACAAACCACTGCAGTGCAGTACCTGTAATACCTACAGCATGTTCTAATCGCTCTAATAGGATACTATGGTCAACAGTATCGAACGCTGCACTAAGGTCTAGCAGGACAAGCACAGAGATGAGTCCACTGTCAGAGGCCATAAGAAGATCATTTGTAACCTTCACTAAAGCTGTTTCTGTGCTGTGATGAGCTCTGAAACCTGACTGAAACTCTTCAAATAAGCCATTCCTCTGCAGATGATCTGTTAGCTGTTTGACAGCTACTCTTTCAAGGATGTTTGATAAGAAAGGAAGGTTGGAGATTGGCCTATAATTAGCTAAGACAGCTGGGTCTAGAGATGCTTTTTGAGTAAAGGTTTAACTACAGCCACCTTGAAGGCCTGTGGTACATAGCCGATTATTAGAGATAGGTTGATCACATTTAAGATTGAAGAATTAATTAATGGCAGGACTTCTTTGAGCAGTTTTGTAGGAATGGGGTCTAAAAGACACGTTGATGGTTTGGAGGAAGTAATTATTGAAGTTAACTCAGAAAGATCAATTGGAGAAAAAGAGTCTAACTTAACATCAATGGTACTAAAAGTAGCTGTAGATAATATTACATCTGTGGGATGATTATTGGTAATTTTTTCTCTAATGATAAAAATTTTATTTGTGAAGAAGTTCATGAAGTCATTACTAGTTAACGTTAAAGGGATGGTTGGCTCAACAGTGCTCTGACTTTTTGTCAGCCTGGCTACAGTGCTGAAGAGAAACCTGGGGTTGTTCTTATTTTCTTCAATCAGTGACGAATAGTAAGATGTTCTGGCTTTGCGGAGGGCTTTCTTATAAAGCAGCAAACTATTTCTCCAGGCTAAATGATGATCCTCTAAATTTGTGACACGCCATTTCCTCTCCAGCTTACGAGTCATCCGCTTTAGGCTACGTGTTTGAGAATTATACCACGGAGTCAGGTACTTCTGATTTGAGACCTTAGTTTTCACAGGAGCTACAGTATCCAGAGTCGTACGTAGTGAGGAGGTAAAATTATTAACAAGATAATCGACCTCTGTTGGAGTAGCGTTCAGATAGCTGCTCTGCTCTATGTTGGTACAGGGCATTGAAGATGATAACAGTGGGTGGATTATATTCTTAAACTTAGTTACAGCACTTTCAGAAAGACATCTACTGTGATAAAGTCTAGGGATGGGTACCGGAGTCCGGTGCCATGATAGCACCGGTTCTGACATAAACGGTAGTAACCAAATCTGTCCTTTTTTTTTCCTGAGCTGTGATGACTTTAGATTTTAGCCAATCATTTTACGTTTCCGAGGATAGTAGGCGGGCCCAGGTACGTACGTTCTTTTAGAGCAGAGCTACAGATTAAAAATGCCCAAGGCGAAGCGGTCAAAAGTCTGGCTGTACTTCACAGCAAAAGATGCAAACTCAGCTGCCTGCAACAAGTGCTTTAAGCTGATACTGTGATACTGTCAAAGGAGGTAACACCTCGAATCCGATGAAACACCTGGCGACGCATAGCGTTTTTTTTAAAAGCCGAGAAATGCGCCGTGTTTGATAGCTTGCTGCGGGACCTCACACCGAGCACATCTACTGCGGGTGTGGTGCCTGTTATCGGACCCGGAGTTAGCAACATCCCCCAAAAACCCGAAGAGGAGAGTCCTGGCCCCTAGCCCTGCCAGTGTAGCAGAAATGATGAGGATGATGATGGCAGCAACAGCCGTTCTTCTCTGCGTGAGTAGCTTAATGTTTTTTCGTGTGTAATTTACGTTGAGTAGGCTAACCACGTTATTAAATTAATGCATGTAAGGTGAACTAGCAAACATAATCATAGCTACATGCGGCTGTCTTCTTGTTTGATGGCAGATGCTCCCTTCACCCTGGCCAAAAAGGCTCAAATGACCAAAGAAAAAGTGGAAAACAGCTAAACATGAGAGGTTTTTGGACAAAGTTTGTGTTTTTTCCATTGTTTAAGCACTGCTTCCAGCCATGAGTGATACCATATATGCCCTATAGCTGCAGAAAAGGCTAACATTGTTATCTTTTTACAAAAAACAGCTAAACATGAGAGGTTTTTGGACCAATTTTGTGTTCTCCATTCTTTAAGCACCGGTTTGAGCACTGTTTATGCACCGGCACCGTTTCAATAATACCAGTTTGGCACCGGTATTGGATAAAACCTAAACGATACCCATCCCTAATAAAGTCTACTCTCCACTGCTGTGTAATCAATTATTGTAAATGTAAATGTTATCAGGAAATGATCAGACAGCAGAGGGTTTTCAGGAAACACTGTTAAATGTTCAGTTTCTATGCCATATGTTAAAACAAGATCTAGAGTGTGATTAAAGTGGTGGGTGGGTTCTTTTACATTCTGAGAGAAGCCAATTGAGTCTAATAACAGATTAAATGCGATGTTGAGGCTGTTATTTTTAGCATCTACATGGATGTTAAAATCACCCACAATAATTATTTTGTCAGAGCTGAGCACTAAATCAGATAAAAAGTCTGAGAAATCAGAGAGAAACTCTGTGTAAGGCCCAGGTGGACGATAGATGATAACAAGTAAGACTGGTTTCTGAGTTTTACAGCTGGGGTGGACGAGGCTAAGCATCAGGCTTTCAAATGAATTAAAAGTCTGTCTGGGTCTTTCGTTAATTAATAGACTGGTGTGAGAAACATTTTAGTAATTTGCGGTATTTTTTGTTTATTATTAACAGGAACACAGTTAAAAGTATTTGCATTGTTGGGATTGTCTAAATGATTAGTAGGAACTACTTCTTCCACCTGTCACAGTAATGTGTGAAATACAGCTGTGAAAATGCTTCACAGCTGACATGTGCTCGCTCACTCAGGTGATGATCATAAGCGAGTCATGTGTGAAGATATTTCAGCTCCACAAACTGCCAAGATGCTAGTTGTGAGAAATGTGGCAGGGGTCACAACCTCATCCAACACAAATGAAAGTGAATATTAACATGGAGTAGTGCTGCAGGCAGGTACTATCCCTGTATAGAGGGAGGAAATATGGAGCTGGCAAACTTTGTAAAGTGACTTAAATCCAGGCTCCGGGTTTTTCTGTCTGTTTAAATGATGGGAATTCACTGCATCTTTAAAACTACAAATCCCATTTGTTCAAATTGTAGAGCATTTAAAATTGACTATAGACTAGCTATTTTAAAAATATACAGTGTACTGGGAGTAAAACAGCAGCCTTTGGCTTTAAGCAACAAAAATACAATTTAAAATATTTAATATAGGAAAGAGAGAGAAAATAACATCATCCATCCATCCATTTTCTTCCTCTTATCCAGTGCCGGGTCATGGGGGCAGCAGCCCAAGCAGAGAAGCTTGGGCAGCTTTCTGTTGTTGGAAATTGGAAGAACAGGCCATCTTAAAAATCACTGCATTGTAGTTTTATTCAGGCCCCTTCAATCTGTGACCGCTGTTGCTTTGCATGCTACTATTACAAAAGTCACAAATATTACTGTATGTGTGTTTTATTGGGTAATAAACCAAAAGAACAGAATCTACCAGCACCTCACTGATTTTGCTTAAAAACAACAAAAAAAGCAATAAAGCTCTGATTTGTTTTGTTGATCTTGTCTCCCTTCCCGCTTGATTTCAGACTGAGTGGCTGTAACCTGTCAGACAGAAGCTGTGAAGCTCTGTCCTCAGTCCTGAGCTCCCAGTCCTCTACTCTGAGAGAGCTGGATCTGGGTAACAACAACCTGCAGGATTCAGGAGTGAAGCTTCTGTCTGCTGAAGAGTCAATACTGCAAACTGGAAACGCTGAGGTCAGATCAAGCGATATCGATTTTTTTTTTTCATCAGTTAACGTCATTTAATCAATTTAATTTGGAAAAAATTAACATTGTGTGTATGTTTTGTTTTTTTAATGAATCCATCTAAGTCACAGTAAACTGCCATATTTGTCTTTTGTAACATAGGCAATAAGGATTCCAGCATGTCCTGAAACAGTGTTGAAATATTGTTAATGTAGTAGCTTCTCATGGCACCATGAATATACTTTAACACAAGTGTTTCATGTCTTCTTGTCATAATTTTGTCAGACTGAGTGGCTGTAACCTGTCAGAGAGAAGCTGTGAAGCTCTGTCCTCAGTGCTGAGCTCCCAGTCCTCTAGTCTGAGAGAGTTGGACCTGGGTGGTAACAACCTGCAGGATTCAGGACTGAAGCTTCTATTTTCTGCAGTGGAGAGTCCAAAGTGTACAATTCTCAGGTCAGGATTCAGTGTTTTCTGATGATGATTTAAAACCTGAGTCAGGTCGATGAATGGCTTACTCATTTACAACAGACATGATTTGTCAAATCACCTTAAATCTAACCCAAAGCTCCTGTGTTTTACTACTTTGATTTTGTAGTAAAACACAGGACTTCTTAATATTTATCTAAGAGAACATATACGTTCAAATTTCAGCACAAAAATATTAATCAGATTTTTTCCCTGGATCATGTGTGTACCCTCCTGGTTGGAGCTCTAGCAGCCTGTATCAGTGAATGTGACTTTAAATGAAATTGCTGCCCCTGTCAGGAAGAGGTCTGAGCGACAAACAAAACAGCAAATATGAGCACTGCATGTGTCTGAGACGACACAGATGCACACCTGAATGAGACACTAACTTTGTCTCTGAGAGACAACTTTTATTATTAAATACACTTCATTTCTCGTCTGTGTAGAGAATGTAGAGTTTGACATGCTAATATTACAAAATGCAAAATCACACTGAGTCACAAAGAAAGTGTTTTGGAGTATTTATGATTCAGCTGATGAAATTGTTCAAATAAACCAGTAATTTACACAGAAACAGTGAAACAAGTGAAATTTTTTGGTGGACTTAAGCTTGTCCTGGTACACCTGTAGACCCCAGCTTCTATGGACCATGTGCTTAAGTTCTGTGCTGCTCTGATTTATTGCCCGTGCTGTCTTTCAGTTCAGCTTTGTCGAGCCTCTGGTACGATATTTGATGTCAGACACTTTTTTTACATGACCTGTGTAAAAACAAAACAGTAAACACATTAAGCTGAAGTAAGATGAACCATTTGAAGATGCTCTGCTGCTCTTTTATAATAGAATATATCAGGAAGCTGGAAAGAACTGTGAAAGCAGGGAAATACCCCCACTAAGACCACAGGTTATAGGCCTACAGCTCTAACATCTCATCCAGGGAAAGTCATGGAAAAAATGACAGTGGACAGACTGATGAATGTGACTTAAAGAAGGCAGCTGTTTGCACCTTCTCAGCAGGGGGAGGAACACCATGGACCCAGCAGTTAGAGTCAGAGATAAGGAAAGCTCAGTGCATTAGGAGATGAGGTGTGGTTTGTATTAGCCAACTTAAATGATGAAAATGAATGAGCTGTTCCTGGTTAATATTCTGTGTTTGCTCACAGTATCACAGACCCAGGCCTAATCTGTAATCTGTTAACACGTCCAAAATCTCCTCATTCATTGGTGGATAATCCACTAACATGTTTTAATGCACAAGGTCATGTGATTTCTGTGTGCCGATAACATCCAGTCTGTTCTGTGTGGAAATAAAATAACTCAATGAAACCAGACGAGGTCATTTCTGGAGAAGTTGTGGTGGATTGTTGCTCCTGTCGGACTCGTCTGTGTCGCTGCTGCTGATACAAAGTTGGAGGTAAACTGGTCGGCTAAAAAAGCTGAAGGGAGATGCCTCATAAACAAGTGAACGCCACTTTATTATATGAGGTGCCGTAAAGGGACATTATTACTGAAATGCTCTCACACACACTACTGAAATTTCAGCTCTCACACACACTACTGAAACGCTCTCACACACACTACTGAAATGAGTGAAGCAGCTGCATTACTTAACAATATATAAGCCTCAGCATCAGTCAAAATTTAGAATAGCAGACGGCATTATGCTGGTTAAGTTTTTTTGGCATATGTGCTTTTTGTCTTTTTTAGCAAAGAAAAAATATCTTAAAATCATTAATAAAACCAGGGAGAGAAGGCTTAGCATTCCTCCATTTAGCACAGTCGATATGATATTTACTCAAAAGTATGATGATGACACCC
This sequence comes from Oreochromis niloticus, assembly GCF_001858045.2. Classification (NCBI taxonomy): domain Eukaryota; kingdom Metazoa; phylum Chordata; class Actinopteri; order Cichliformes; family Cichlidae; genus Oreochromis; species Oreochromis niloticus. The sequence goes on from NW_020327195.1 coordinate 329,956, forward strand.
AATGCTAGATGATCCATATAAAAAAATTTATGATGTAATTCAAATAGTGGCAAATCATTAATATTTAGGGAAATCCATTTTTTTAAGTTGCACCATATGCATTGTGTGATAGGGCATAGAAAAAAGATGTTCTAGGGTTTCATTTTCATCAGTACAAAAAGAACATTGATCCACCTCAAAACCAAATCTCTTTTTTAGTAATTCTGCCACAGGATTAATTTTGTTTATTACTTTAAGTGTGTTTCTTCAACTTTAGGTAGAATAGGCTATTTCATAAATTTTTAGTATGCTTTATCCAGTATATGAAATAACTACATTAGAACCATGCAATGTAACCATTCTGTTGTAACTATGAAATATTTTGTCTTTGAAGAAACTACTAATAAATCTATTATTGCATTTTTATCAAACAGCTGACATTGCCCTAGCAATAAATTTGGGAGCGCTGATGGGAACTTCTTGTATATCATAACATTTTTAATCAAATGAAGCAGAGGCAGTGGGACCAGTTCACAAAATTTGTTATATTCTCTTTGAGAACAGTTTAGACAATATTTTTCTGAGATGTTTCAATGTAATGGGTTTTATTCCTCCAAAACAAACTTAAAATACCTGTGTTAGCCTTATTAATGTTTTTAGAGGAGATATATAGAGAGTGACAAAGATAAATCAATTTGGAGATGCCTTCAGCTTTAGATAGGATGTTTCTGCCAAAAATAGTGAGGTCTCTGGTTAACCACTGGCTAAGTGATTTCTTCATCTCCATGATACAGTTAGAAATATCAGTGTCTTCTCTGCTAATTGTTTTTTTTTTTTAGATATTATCAGCCCTATATATTTAACTTTAGGTTCAACTCTAACCAAAGCTATTGAGGAGTCAGAGCTTGTATGAATCGGGAGTAGTTCACGTCTTTTGATACTGAGAGATAAACGAGAAGCTTTAGAGAAAATTTAGTTTTCTCGACCATGTATTTCTCTTTAAAAAAAATAGATGTATCATCTGCGAATTGACTTATTTTGAAGTCTTTATTAAAAATTGATATTCCTTGTATGTCGTTAGAAATTTTTAATTAATTGTGTTAACAACTGAGTTGCCAATATAAAAAGCTTAGGGGAAACAGGACATACTTGCCGAATTCCCTCTTGCACCTTGAATCCATTACTTGATTCAAGGAAGCTAAAATATTGTTAAGTAATGCGGCTGCTTCACTTAAGCTACAAGCACAGCCGTTCCCAACTCCCAGGTCCTGGACCTGGGAGTTGGGGTACCGGGTTAGGGGTACCAAACGAAACTTGTGATTTGTTTGGTACCGGGTCGCAAAAGTTGAGGCTTGAGTTTAAAATTTATTGTTTTCAGGGTATTTATCGTTTTTTTTTTAGTTTTTTTTTTTTTTTAATATCATTTATATTGTTTCCTTGGGTCTTTTCCCGTGTGTTATAATTAAATCTTCTTTTTTTGGAAGTGGTACTGGTTTTATTTTATTGTATTTATCCAAGACAACTTAAAGGCCGGTCCATGAAATTATTGTCGGCCATAAATGGTACGTGGCGCAAAAACGGTTGGGGACCGTTGTACTGGCAGGTTGTTGAGTAGACATCCTTGTAGTGTTTTGCAATATACCACTTTTTCCATCAGTTTCCTTGTCAGGAAACAACTTCCTGTTCAGCGGAAATGCCTCTGGTTTCAGTGGAGTGTGAGAGCTAAAATTTCAGTAGTGTGTGTGAGAGCGTTTCAGTAATAATGTCCCTTACGGCACCTCATATTATTAGGTCACAGGTGTACTGTACCTGAGACAGTGGTCACTGTGTACCTAACAAAGTGTCAGCCATGTTAAATGTGTTTCCAAGAGGAGAAAAGCAGCTGGCAGCAAAGACAGGGAGGTGTCCTTTCCACCTAAACAGGAGAGGAATATAAAGATGATGAAGGTCACAGTTTGAATCAGTCATATTTCATTCAATACAGTGATGTACTGATCTAGGATCAGTCCAATCATCAGCAGGTTGATCCACGGATGGATTGAAGTGTATTTGTGAAAATGTTGGACTGTTCCTTTATCATTGTGTAACAGTGTGTGTATGAGAGCCATGTAATGTCCATGTGTGCATGCTGACTGTGCTGACCCCTCCTCCTTTCAGGGTGGAGCCTGCTGGAGTCCGATGGTTGAGACCAGGTCTGAGGAAGTGTAAGTGTGTTTTTAATGGGATTCATGACAACAAAGCAGCACACATTCAACCATCTTCATCATGTCAGGAGTCATCATCAAAGTGTCAATCAATGAACAGATGATGGATCAATAACTGCAGCTGGATTGTGTTTGTTCTCTCCATCAGATTCCTGTCAACTCACAATCGACACAAACACAGTACACACAAAGCTCCAACTGTCTGACAACAACAGGAAGGTGACACATGTGGAGGAGGTTCAGTCATATCCTGATCATCCAGACAGATTTGATGTTCCTCAGCTGCTGTGTAGAAATGGTCTGACTGGTCGCTGTTACTGGGAGGTCGAGTGGAGAGGAAGAGTTTATATATCAGTGAGTTACAGAAGCATCAGAAGGAAAGGAGGCGGTTATGACTGTTTGTTTGGACACAATGATCAGTCCTGGAGTCTGGAATGCTCTGATGATGGTCCTCGTTCTGTCTGGCACAATAACAGAGCTACATCCATCTCCTCCTCCTCCTCCTCCTCCTCTGTCACTAACAGAGCAGCAGTGTATGTGGACTGTCCTGCTGGCACTCTGTCCTTCTACAGAGTCTCCTCTGACACTCTGATCCACCTCCACACCTTCAACACCACATTCACTCAAACTCTTTATCCTGGGTTTAGGTTCAGGTATCCTGGTGCCTCAGTGTCCCTGTGCTGAGTTGAGTGTAAAATGTGTTCCTGTCCACACAGCAGAATGAGTCTATTGCTGACAGTGATGTACAAACAGAGTGAGCATTTCTGAGGCCCAAAATAAACTGAGTAGTTCACAGAATGAACACTGTGAGCTCAGCTCCTTCATCATTAGTATGGATTATATATGTATATGTATTATATTAGTATCATATATATCAGGTGCTGCTGGTTTCAGTCATTGGGCAAATGTGCTGTTTGTAAGGTTGTAAAGCTGCAGTCAGCTGAGACTGAAGAAGTCACCTGATCAGTGAGCAAACGTGAAAACGTCCAGATGAACAGAATCAAGCTTTTGGGATCAGCCAGCAATGCAGCATCATTGTTGTTCAGGTTCAGAGGTTTGCAGGAATGAACTGATGACCAGAAACAGCTGCAGAGTCCAATCAAATACCAGCTGGAGTTCAGCTGCATTTGAAGAAGTCAAAGAAAAGTAAGGATGGCAAAGGGCGATGTTTTCTTCCAAAGAACTGAAAACATGGTCGACGCCTCATTAGAAGAATCATCTGGACATTTGTGAGGAACTCTAACCAAGAAAGCAACACAAGAAAGCAACGTCACACAGATCCAACAGACAGTTTCCACGACTGGAAGTGTTGAGTGTAAAAATGCTACATTGCATTATTGCATCCTCTCACCACAGGAGGCGCTGTTGGCACCACTGATTCCTGATCATCTCTGATGATCTGATTGATCCTGTGAATAACGGGACTCACTGAACTCTGTGACACAGTGAAGATTACAGAGTTTAACATCTGACTGACGTCACACAGACAGAAGGATGAACCAGTGAGGCACAGAACATAGTTACTTGGTATTACCCAACCAGCTTTCTCCACCAAACCTTCACTGTTTGCTGTGTGTTTGTTAGCGCAGTCGCTGGTGCCAGGATTATTGATCCAGGACTAATACCAGCATTGGGATCAATACTACACAATCACATGTGTCCACGTGATGGATTTGACCAGCTTTATTCATTAATGATCAATCAACTTATTTACTGCATCTGAGTCCAGCTTCATTTAAATGATCCAACCATGAAAATGACATCAGTCCTACAGAAGCACTTAATGCTAACAGGAAGTAATTTATTAAGGTGGAATAACACAGAGAGACACAACCACTCACAGTTAACCTGACCCCACTAACTGCATGTGTTTGGACTGTGGGAGGAAGCCGGAGTACCGGAGAGGACGCACACAAACACGGGAGAACATGAAGCACTGAAACAAAGATGGTGGATTTGACCTCAGGACCAGGCGCGTCATTTCCAGGGGGGTTACGGGGGTCACGACCCCCAATAATCAGATCCAGCCAATATAATTTCATCATTCCAGTTTATAAAATTATGAATTATCTTGATTTTCTTTAATCGTTTCAATTATTATCACAAAATAGTTTCATGTTTAATCATCTAGTAATGTAACCCCGCCTCCTTCGCTGCATACTTGGTATTACCCAACCAGCTTTCTCTACCAAACCTTCACTGTTTGCTGTATGTTTGTTAGCGCAGTCGCTGGTGCCAGAGACTGCCAGTGACTTCAGTCTGAGGGTTTGAAGTTTCCATGTCTGTGTGATGTGTGGTGTGAAGGCTGCTGGTTAAACTGGGACTCACTGTTTAAAGCACTGAGTGCTCATAGGGAGATGCTCCATGAGTCCCAGTACAGACTACAAACATGGTGGAAACTTAGCTTTGATATCCACACACTCTGCACGTCTGTGAGTAACTGTGATGAAGATGTGCAGAGATCTGTGTACAAACAGGAGAAAGACTGTAAAGACTCTGTGCTTCTAACAGCCTCTGTTAACATATGTGAGGCTGTTTGTTGTTGTTGCCATGGAGCTTTTCACTGTTTGGGTCAGCAGGTCATGTGATCAGGTTTGTTCTGCTCGACGATGGTTCAGTGTCAGGGTTTGTTTGCATTCATCAATAAATATCTAAATAAATCAAAGACTCCATGTTTGTTCTTTCATCATGTGACCTCTGCTCATCCATCTCTGTGTGTATCAGGATACATTTAGTTCATAATACACAGAAAAATCAGAGTTATTACCTGTAATAAATGTGAAAGATTCCTGCAGTGATAACCAGGCAGGACTGAAACACATCACAGCTGTCACCACGGTAACAGCACCGTCCATCCACAGGTGAGGGGAGGAGCCAAAAGAGGGACTTTCACCATTTTATACTAAAAACACTCGACTAATGTTTCTAATATGAAACAAATAAGCCCACATTAATGTGAGCATTTATTAAATAATAATAATAATGATTTCCTCCTGATCTCATTTCCACAGCAGAGAAAACTGTGGTGTATATTGAGGTGGAGGGTGTGGTCTATGGCTCAGGTGTAGAGTGAGGGTGGGGTGCACCACAGCAGCATGCTGGGACTGCTGAGGGTGGAGGAGGGAGTAATGATGACATCAGAGCTGCAGCAAAGCAGTCAGCAGCACAGAGACCAGTGAACACACAGTCTGTTCATCTTTGCATAGATACAATATATAGCACAATATTGAATGACAGAGACACGCTGTGTGAGCTTCCACAGATACACTGACGTCAGTATCCAGAGTCCTCCTGCTGCTCCCCCCTCAGAGCCCCGTGATCAGCACCAACACATTCAGTTAGATGACAGAGTCCAGCTGCAGCTAGAATCAGCTCTGTGAACAACAGCACAGCGTCAGTGTTTCACACTCAGTGAAAGGAGGAAACACCAGAAGAACACCATGTGTGCTACGTTTCCCAGGACAGACTACAAACTGCACAAATACAGAGCAGCACGTGGAAGGACCTGGAGCTGCATTTAAAGAGAAAAGACAGCGTGATGTCCTGTATGGACAGGTGGAAGGAACCAAGTCCTCAGCTGAAACACTCGTGTTTGTCCACAGACAGGAAACACAGCAGGAAACAAAGAAGCTCATGGATAACACACTTCCTGTCAGTCAGAATGAGGCTGGAGCCAAACACAGAAAGGTGTTTTTGTCCAGATGAGCCCAGAGAAGAAACACGACTGTTCACAGACATCAGAAGCTCAGAGAGGTGAAACATGAGGTTGGAGTCCTCGTCAGCATCCAGAAGAGCTGCTGTGAAACCCTGAGTACTCATGACAGACTCTGATGGCACAAACACATCATGATTCAAACAGAAAGACAAACATGGAGCTCCTGATCCTCCTGCATGAGAACAAGCTGACATGAGCGCTGTGTCTGAGAGTGTCTCCCTGTCACAGTGACAAGAACACAGCTGCTGCTCACAGTCATTAAACTGACCTGAGGTCAGCTGCTAGGACGTCTCTGTGCTCCTTACATATGAACCATGTGACCTCACATCAGTGCTGTGGATGACTGTAGTCATAGAAGAGTAGAGCTGTAGCAGGTGGTGTGAGGAGGAGGAGGAGGTGGTGTATTCTAGTTAACGCAGTACTGAAACACTCCAGCAGAGGGCGCTGTTAAGTCCTTATTGTAACACAGTTACTGTGTGCAGTTATACTTCATACATAATCTGCACTTATTTCCATCAGACATGCTGTCAGTAAATGATTGTTTCTATTGATTCTACTTCCTGTTGACTAGTTTGATGACAGTGAAACAATCACAGCTGATTGTGTGATGATGTAAACTGTCACTGTTACATTCAGTGTGTGTGACATCATGTTAGTGCAGCTGATAACAGCTGGTTATGATGCTGTTAGAAACACATGAACGTGTCCATAGATCAGTGTGTGTTTAACATGAGAGCTTCAGCCCTGCTGATGTGTTCAATAAAGACATGCAGGAAAACTGATGAGACTCTGAAATAACTCTTTATATTTATAATGTAACTCTGCATCAAAAGAACAACAAAGGATCCCAGACAGGTTTATGTCAACAAAGACGATTCTGATGTTTCTGTGTTTCTAACAGTTTGACATTATTAGTAAACAGACTGCAGTGAACAGGATTTATAAAGAGCTTATATATAAAGATATGACAGCTGTTTGTTGATCACTCTGTGTTTGGACCTGATCAGTCCAGCTGTTTACTTGAAATATGTTCATTTAGCTGTTCTGTTATATTTATGTTCTTGTCTCTGTTGAAAACACATTTTAATGTCCCTCAGATTTTTCTCCCAGATGAATAAATATAAAAATGACACAAACTGACTGCAGCTACTTTTTGTCCTTTCTGTCAGAAACCTTCATGTGACTCATGAGAGACACGTTTCAGCTGTTTGTGACAGATCAGAGGCCAACAAGTCATTTATAACACTTTCCATCATTGTTTAGCACAAACACATGTTGACACAGCAGCGGGGCCGCAGTGAGAGTCAGAGCCAGGAGATAAAAACTCCTGTTTGACCACAGCCTCACTTTGTTCCTGCAAACACTTCCTGTTGTTGACTGGGTGGAGTCAGGAAGCCAGCGAGGCCCTGCAGGACTGAGACTGCAGACTGGGACGTGCTCTGTGATGGAGATCAACAGCATCACTGACTGTTTCTGTGAGGACACCATCATCCCAGCAGGGCTGTTTCCCAACAACAAGCCCTGGACCATCAGAGACCTGAAGCTGCTGCTGAATGAAAGAAGAGGATCTTCAGGTCTGGAACAAGGACGAGCTGAGAGTGTTAATAACGTTACTAATGTTCAGCTACACTTTACTAGGTCACATCTGTGACACACGTCACTTAAATAAAGAAGGAAATATTGGCTCTGTTTCATCTGCTGGGCCCAAAAGTGACTCCCCGTATTTAAACTGCTATGAATAACTTGTTGGTCTATAATATGTGAAACATGTGTCAAATGTCTCCATCATGAAAGATATCAGGTCATCTTGAGCCACAAAAACATTCCTATCATGAGGTAGAAGCTGGAATCAGTTTGTTGCAGAGGGACGTTTATATATCCCATATTTATCCAGTTAAAGTCACATTGAAATTCAAAAATGTCTTTTCAAGAGTCGTCTGTCCAAGAGGAGCAGAAACAAATATAACAACAGTTATTTAAGCTGTTTTAAAGGCCACAAAGGAGCAGATTGGTTATAATGCAGCTGCTTCAGAGGAATAAAGATGAAACACTGTTTTTATTTCATGTGTAACACCTTTCAATCATGTGTTGACTAAAGTCTATTGACCAGTATAAGTAAAGACATCACACACACACACATGGAAACACTGAAACCTGTTTTTGGTGCAGCAGCGGTCCCAGCTGCTCGCCTTTATCTAGACTGGGTCGGCTGCTTATCTCAATATAATCAATGTTTAAAGTTCTCAGTGTTTCTGTGTTGCTTCGTATAGGATCTCCCAGCATCATCACTGTGCTGTCCAATCATTGTGTGCTAGGTTACCCTTATAGTGCGATGTGTGTTTGCACAAAGAGAAGCATGTGTGTCAAATATAAATAAGCACAGAACAGAAAAAGCTGCCAGTTTCTTCTATTTAGAGTCAAGTTAGTGTTTTGTGTCTTTGTTTGAGGCCTAATGTCAAGCAGAGGTGTGTGTAACTGGACTGCTCTGTTATATGTGTGAAATGTGTGCTTCAGCATCATCTTCGTCACTGCTGATTCCTTTGTGTCATCATGTGTTGAGAAGAGAGAACAGTTATAACGGAGGAGCAACAGGAAGCCCTGAAATCTGCATCAACAAGGAAGTGTTGGCTCACCAGTGATCCCAGCAGAGCCACTGGTTTGGCTCCAGTTGTTCTAGATTCAATGATGTTGTTCCTACAGATACATGTTAGCATCTTTATTGTAGTAAAGTCTTGTAATGTGAAGCTAGAAACAAGGCAGGAAACAGCTCCATGATCTGATCTTAATGATGTTGTTTTTGTTTCTGTCTTTCAGAACTGGATTGGAAACTATCAAAGGTCTAAAAACAGCCTCAACCCTCCCAAAGACAAACTTTACACACGTCATCTTTCAGCTACAATCTTTGTTGCAGGGATCTTCTGCCAAACAAGGCTGAGAGAAGATTTCTTACAGCTGTCATGTTGATGCTGTTTCAATCTTTGGGCAAACACACTCATATATTAGGGCTGATATCAGGGCTGCACAAGTTCTTTGTGATCATGAATAATAGAAGTGTGCCTGTTGAAGATCATGTTTCTACATGATTATATGTCCTGTTATTGTTCTGTATTATATTCAGCTTTCAGCATCCTTTCCCAGCCCCTGTTACACCATCCATACAAAGCCAATCTGACTGTGAGCCAATGTGTTTGATAGTTTGTGTTGGATCAATAGATTTGACAGACTTGGTTCTCATCCAGAGGGAAACAGTCCAAATTCAGATCTAATGAAATGATGGAGGCTGTTTCCTACCACGGTGCTAATGTGTGACTAACAAGGCTCATGGTCTCCAGCAGACAAGCGCCTGGAATGAGGTGAGCTGAGTGTTGCTTTGGTGGGTCTGTGCCCACGTCATGCATCAGGATTCATATTGGCAATAGTTCATATCTCTGTTCTTTAGCCTTCATCACAAAGCTGTGAAGGAAAAACAAACATCTAACAGGATTTGATGGATGCAAAGTCCACTGAGCTCTTTGTCATTTACAAACTTGTCCAACCAACAAGAGCACAGATGAAAAACACAGTGACACTTAAAGGATTTTGCCATATATGAGCATAGATTACTTTCATATAGATTTGCAATGCAGGCTTTTGGTGAGCCGCTGGGTTCTGTCTAATAATCATCTCAGCATTTTACAATAGAATAGCTCTTTATTAGCTCTTCATTTATTGTTATTGGACATGAAACAAGGAAGCTGTGTTTCTCATTGGATGTTAGTTTCATGTTCATCGGGATCATTTTCTAAAGAGCTGATATTTAGACCATTTACTGCACTGGCTGCACATTCTGTCTACATTTCTCTGTATGTGCTGTGTTTGTCTTTCATATTTCTCCATATTGACACAAACAGTGAACAGCAGTAGATCTACTCTTCATCTGTTTTAGGCCCAGTGAAAGATCTGAAGCAGAAATGGTGTCATTAGGAGAAGAAGAGAAGAACAAGTCCGGCGAGGAGGCAGCAGCTCTTAAAGATGAAACACAGCAACTTAGCCCTGAGCTCAGAGAGCTTCACATGAAAAAGCTCCTCAAGCAGATCATGTCAGAGGTTTGTCATCAACAGGAGGAACTGTTCATATCATAGAATGAAGGATGCTTGTCAGCTGGATGAAGAAGGTTATTTAATGGCAAACGTTCACATTGAAGTCAAATTGTTGTGGTGTTGAACAGATTCATGGACTGATTGTCTCCAGAATGTTAGAAGAGCTTCAATGAATCATTAGAAACAACTTACAGCTGCACAGATGTGTCAAACACATCTTTGTGTCATTGTGGGATTTTTGTGTTTCTACATGTGACACACGTCTAAAACATGCACACAATTTGAAGACAAACAGGGATCATTTGTTCCCACAGCCAGATGCTGAGAGCCATTTCCTTGTAGTCCTGTGTCTATATATATGTACCATTAGATGTTATTGGAATGATTGTCAGCTTTGATAGTTTCATGTATGTTTAGCTGGACGGCTGTTTGATCCTCCACATGTTTAAAGGTGTCCAGTCCTGAGACACTGGGGGTGGAAACAGCTGTGATGTCATTGGACTGTCACAAAGACAGAAGTGCATGAAGTGAGCAGCCAAGGAGCCGCTGATGTTTTGGATTCAACAGCATTTGAAAGGTTGACACAGACACATTTGCACATAGAAAGCTGAATTTGTCATATGCCACAGTGAACTCACTGTTCAGTGTTTTTCAGGAAGCTTCTTAACTGCCTCTGCTGCCAAACAAGCAGCTGATGTCCTTGAGAAGAAGCTGAAGAAGTCTTCAACAACAAATACAGGAAGTGGACTTTCAAATACTAGATTCACTTTAGACTCACACAAGAAATGACTCAACTAGCTGTGTTTGATTGACTCCTTTGACTCTATGAAAGCTCAGTGTGTGTCTGTACACAGACTGTTGTGTTGGACTATTATTCAGTTGTCTGCTTTTCAAATGTCTGCATCTCAGTGTAGATGAGGCTGGGGTCATGGGAGGCCACCATAGCAGTCTCTTCAACATCATGACATCATCATAAATGCTGCTGGACTGTCTGATGGGCTGACGGTGAAAAAGCCGTCGGGAAGGAAACAGAAGACATTTCAGAGGCTGCAGCAGATTTCTTTGATTTGGGGCCTTTTTCAGCTTTATTGGACAGAGCAGTGAAGATAAGTGACAGCAAAGCAGAGGGAGAGAGAAAGGGGACGTGGTCAGAATCAAAGCCAGGCCAGCTGCTCTCCACCTCGTGGCACATGGTCACCTGCTCATCCTAGTGAGCTCCACCAGCAGCCCTTTCACACAGTTTACACTGTCAAACACTGTGTGTGGACCTCAGCTAACAATAGGCTACATTTAAGTCTGGACTACATGCTTTTATATTGAGGCAGATTTTTACCTGTTTTTATTCCATCAGCAGCTCAACATCATGAGCAGCTTTGACATAAAGACATCAAACTCAAGCTGACTTTAAACTGGATCTACTTTCAATACAGGGGCTCAAAAACAACTAACATCTTTATTATATATCAGGACAGAAAGTCATTTCATCTCAAATGGAAAACAGCTTTATTTGGAATAATCAGCACTATCAACTGGTTTGGGATCTCCACCAGTTTCATGTCTTTCCAGCTTCTCCAACAAAGTTCCTGTAAAATCAGCATCTTTATTGGTTTGATAGTGATTGATTATTCAGTCCCAATCTGCTGTCATCTAAAGAACAAAATGATGTTTCTATGAGTCAAAAAGCTCCAGATGTTGTTCACAAAGAAAACAAAGATTAGGAACTTAAACACAAAGTGTTTGGAGCCAAAATTGTCATGATCCTGTGTCTATGACCCAGCATTTTTGAGTTTCTGCTGTTTTGTAATTGTTCTTAGGGTTTGAGTTGTGTTTCTATCATCCGTACCTGTGTCTCTCCTCTGTGTTCTGTCGTGTCCCCAATTGGTGTTGTAAAACAGTCTGTGTGTTTCCTGTTTTACTTTGTAGGTTTGTGTCTCATTATGTCCATTAGTTCCAGCTGTGTCCCCTCCTGTGTGCTATTTCCTGATTACCTGTTGTATGTATTTATACTGCGTCTCTGCTTTTGCTCCTCGCTGCGTCGTCTGTGTTTCTCTGTGAACCTCCTGTGTATTCTTCATTATTCGATGTTCCTCCGTGTCTCTCTGCTCCTCGCTCCATGTCCTCCATTTTGTGTTAGTTTTTCCCAGTTTAGGGTGTTGTTCGGTTCTGCCCACTCCTTGGTTATTGTGCACTGTAAATAAACCCACCTTCATCTCCGCCACTGTCTGCTTTTGGATCCTCTTTTTTCACCTCCAAACTCCAACCTCCAACTACCAGCCGAGTTGTGACAAAAATGTTCCCAAGCTGCTCTTTTTGAAATGGCAGAGGTACAGTGGTGTCTAACAGCACACTGTGGAAGGCAAACATGTTATTGTTGGATGAAACTTCATGAATCCTTTGTAGAATTGAGCTTTTGGAGCCTTTCTTTTCTCTTCAGGTGTACAGAGGCTGAGGAGGCAGGTGAAGCAGGTGGAGCTGTTGTAATGCTGGCAGAGGGTGTGTCTTAGTAACTCTGTGAGGTAGAACTGGATCCAACATGGTGGATGTGTTGATGTTGGAGCCATTAAGATTCTCTGCACACTGTAGGATTTCCCTGTGATTCACTGCGGGGGCATTTTGGAGTCTGTCAATGAAACTCTTCATATTTGTGTTTGACACCAGTTTATAGAAACAGACAAATGTGTCATGCTTTTGTTCGGCCTCCACAAATATACACATTTGTTCATTGGTTGGACTTTTTGGAAGGAGACACATTGAAAACCATGTTAATAAGATCTTGTTGTTTCCTGTGGATCCGACACAGAAATGCGTCTGCGTCTCATTTCAAGCACAAGAGCAAGAAGTGGATGAAGAAATGGGGCGAGTGGGGTCAGTGTGGTGCATGTCAGCTGTGCTCATGCTTTCACAAAGAACATGTGTATTCATTGGCAGCATTAAGGTGCACTTTAGTCTTCATAATAATAAAGTATTGTGACTTTATTATTGTGAATCCTCACAGTCATGTTGCAGCTCTGCTTTGCTTTAACAAAATGTTCTACCAGGATGTTACTTTCCTAAACGTGTTCTCCAAATGTTCCCAAAGACTTTGTTCTAAGTAGTTCTACATGATGAAACATTCACACTAAGTTTAAGAAGGACACACAAACACCATCTGTCCTTTCATCATGTGTACAAACGTGTTCAGATGTCAAATGTACCGTGAATGGATGCAAATGTGGATCGTTCCAATAAAATGAGACAGTTTTGTAAGTGGATCCCAGTTTGAAGTTCATTGAAACCTATAAGAACATGTTATTCAAACCAACTTTATCCAACAGGAAGAAGCATCAGGGGAACAGGAAACATTCAAACATGTTTACTGTAAGAACTGCAGAAAGGAAGGAAACACAATCCTACACACGAGCACTTTAAAATGGACATTTAGCTTTTCAAACATCAGGGAGTGCTGCAATAACAACACTGTGCCCATTCTGATCAGACTGAAAGATTTATAGAGATTTATCCATGTGCTGGAAAAGGATTTGATATCAACATATATGCAGATTAGTAGGAGCATTTTCTTCATATTGATTTAGAGTTCAGTACTAGGAATATGTAGAATTAACATCTGTGTACATGACGAGTGATGAAAACTTTCAAAGGACGTCAGAATTGGTGTCTCTATCTGTGACTGTCCCAGAGGAACCTACCTGAGGGATTATTAAAGATCTGTCTATCTAGAAAGACTTGCATTGATTCACAGTGTACAATTCTTTCTAATCTATTAACATCTTCCTCCAAATCCTGTTTCTGCTGCATCAGAAGGGCTCAAACCTCCTGCTGTTGTCTGCTGGACCATCAATTCTACTTTATGATGATCTTCAAAGATAAAAACGTGAGTTTATTTGTGAACTCTGTGAAATGCGTCTGATGTTTAGTTTGAACCAATCCTGTGTCAGCTGCAGCCACATCATTGCCACGCATACAAATGGCTGCGTTCCTGTTTAGACCTGCTGGCTGTCAATGGGCTTCATTCCATTTCAGACTGCCGGTGGTCGCTGTGATCTAAACTCAACATGGCTCCTGTGTTAGAAGAGCCTCTGATTTTAAATTTGCACATTGAATAGTTTCTTTGCAACACTATGGAGCTACCAGCCCAGTATATGTAGCCCACAGTAGATGGAGTTATCAAGCTGCACTGACAAACATCAGGACTCATGTGATCCCTACATGTGGACCTTTCACAGATGGATCCAAGTGCAGATTCAACTCTGCATTACATTTGACTTCAGCTGTTACACACTTTCATTTTCTAGCTGTGTCACTTCCTGCTTTTTGGATCAGAGAGTTTATCCATGTCCACAAATGTTTGGCTGCATATTTGTATCATCTATATTTTCCAGTCTTCATACAGCCTATATTTCATGTGGACTCCAATCTGCCACCTGCCATCACGTTTTCAGGGTTCATTCAGTGTTGAAATGTAGGACAAACAGCAGCACATGTTCTCTAAATGTTTGCAGTCATTTTAAATGAAGCTGATACTACATGAGACATTTTCCACATTTATTGTCTTTGAACAGAGAATAATAAAGCCATCAAACATATACAGGCTGTGCAAATACAAACTTCTGTGGTGCATTTGATGACCTGCAGAGGAGAACAAGTCGGGCTTTTCAGCCCTAACACAACCTCTTTGTTCTCAATACTACAAAACCTTCAAAGGCTGATATGCAAGTTTGCATGAATCACCAACACAGTTGTGTTTGTTTCTAGTATAGTTATAAAAAAGCTGATCAAATATCTGCTGACTGATTGATGATTAACATATTTTCATTAAATTGTTTCTCTTTTACTTCATTCATTTAGTTTAGTATGAGTGGTCATGGCAGAGGAGAAGATCCTTCTTCACATTCTCCAAAAACTTCCATTGGGCCGATTTGAACTCTTTGCTGGACCGATTCTGGGCCCCAAGCCTATGTTTGACAGCACTGCACTCGACCGTTTACAGCTTTGAAAACTAATTAAAGAAAAACCAAAAGAATAAAACCCTCAGGCTGAAGTAAATGACATATATTTTAAATGTGAACAGCCATATAGCAAAATTAGAATACAAAAAAAATTAGATACTGTAAACAACTGTACAGAATAGAATAAAATAAAATACTATATACAGTAGAATAAATAGAATAAAATGTTGGTTTACTGTGCATTGTTTCAAGTGTAAAGTGCTTAGTAAATAATTGCGTGCAAACTGCTGATCTGTTGAACCAGCTGAGCCAGCCTTTAGTCTGAGTTGGAGTCAGTCACACACACAGAGATTGAACAGGGTTTGTTCTGTGCAGCACCTGCATGTAAAACAGAAGCAAAGCTGTTCCTGTGAAATGAAACTGAAAGCCTCTCTGAGCATCTCCCTGTAGAAAATGGAGGCTTAGCTCAGTCAGATCACTCCGCCTGCAGACAAACGGAGGAGTGTCACAGCTTTGTGTCAGCCTCTGAGGACTCAGGGCCGTCCTGTTGTCATGTTATCAAGTGCATGATGGCTCTCTGCACACGCTTTGAGTCCTTATTCATATTTTCTGTAAGTCCTCATCTCTGTGGACTTTACCAGAGGTTTTACCCACAGTTCTTAGTGCTGTGATGGTCAAAGCATTAAGAAGAAGGATTGAAATAAATAAACTAGAAAAATTTGCATTTCCTGCGAAAATGCTGTGTGGATGCCACAACGCTGAAGCTGTCTGCTGAAAAAAGCTGAAAAAGATTTTTAAAAAAGTTGCAAAAAGTTGTATGGTAGTGAAGAAACTGAAAATTCTGCTATAAAAAAGTTGCAGATGCAGAATTTTTTGCTGAAAAGTGGTGAAAAGTGAAAAATTATACTGAAAATGGGTAAAGAAGCTGGAATTTGTACTAAAAAGAAATGTTGCCAGGAGCAGGATTCAAACCTGGCCCTCCTGGTCTCAAGGACGCTACTCCTCTCACTGAGCAAAACTCATTCTCACAACAAAAGCGGTGGAGAGACTGACAATTCTTCTGAAATTAGCAGAAGTTGTTGAAAGTTGTGCTGATAAGAGGAGAAAAGGCTAAAAATTCTGCAGAAAAGAGGTGAATCAGCAGAATTTCTGCTGAAAAGAGGTAAAAAAGAAGAACTTTGCACTGAAAAGATGTGAATCAGCAGAATTTCTGCTGAAAAAAGGTATAGAAGCAGAAAATTCTGCTTACAAGAGGTTTCTGCTGAAAACACCTGAAAAAGATGGGATTTGTGCTGAAAAGGGGTGAAAAACTCACAATTCTGCTGTAAAGAGGTGAAGAAAAAGGTGTTGGGGTGTTGATAAGAGTCAAATAAGTTGAATTGATCGCTGAAAAAATTGTTGCCTTAAGCGGGATTTGAACCCGGGCCTCCCAGTCTGAGAACGGCTGCTCATCTCACTGAGCTAAAACACAGCTCATCCCGGCAAGCAAAATCAGTCACCGCATGGATAATGTGGAAAAAATGGGCAAAAAATATTGCATAAAAAATTCAATATCTCAAAAAGCATAGAAGTGCGGAGCACCAAAAGAAGCAACCAGAATAATAAAGAATAAAGAGAAACAGGAACTCAATAGT
The DNA here is from genome assembly GCF_001858045.2 of Oreochromis niloticus. Lineage (NCBI taxonomy): Eukaryota > Metazoa > Chordata > Actinopteri > Cichliformes > Cichlidae > Oreochromis > Oreochromis niloticus. The sequence continues at coordinate 346,513 of NW_020327195.1, forward strand.
GTGGATGCCTGTGAGACATCCACACAATAACCAAACCGAAGGTTCAGAAGAATGTAGCTCATCATTAAAATATGTAAAAAAAAAAAAGTTTTTGTTAATGAACAAAACATTTACTTTTTAAATAAATGTGATTTCTAAAATAGTAAAAAATCAGGAACATATTTTCATTAAATTGTTTCTCTTTTACTTCATTCATTTAGTTTAGTATGAGTGGTCATGGCAGAGGAGAAGATCCTTCTTCACATTCTCCAAAAACTTCCATTGGGCCGATTTGAACTCTTTGCTGGACCGATTCTGGGCCCCAAGCCTATGTTTGACAGCACTGCACTCGACCGTTTACAGCTTTGAAAACTAATTAAAGAAAAACCAAAAGAATAAAACCCTCAGGCTGAAGTAAATGACATATATTTTAAATGTGAACAGCCATATAGCAAAATTAGAATACAATAAAAATAAGATACTGTAAACAACTGTACAGAATAGAATAAAATAAAATACTATATACAGTAGAATAAATAGAATAAAATGTTGGTTTACTGTGCATTGTTTCAAGTGTAAAGTGCTTAGTAAATAATTGCGTGCAAACTGCTGATCTGTTGAACCAGCTGAGCCAGCCTTTAGTCTGAGTTGGAGTCAGTCACACACACAGAGATTGAACAGGGTTTGTTCTGTGCAGCACCTGCATGTAAAACAGAAGCAAAGCTGTTCCTGTGAAATGAAACTGAAAGCCTCTCTGAGCATCTCCCTGTAGAAAATGGAGGCTTAGCTCAGTCAGATCACTCCGCCTGCAGACAAACGGAGGAGTGTCACAGCTTTGTGTCAGCCTCTGAGGACTCAGGGCCGTCCTGTTGTCATGTTATCAAGTGCATGATGGCTCTCTGCACACGCTTTGAGTCCTTATTCATATTTTCTGTAAGTCCTCATCTCTGTGGACTTTACCAGAGGTTTTACCCACAGTTCTTAGTGCTGTGATGGTCAAAGCATTAAGAAGAAGGATTGAAATAAATAAACTAGAAAAATTTGCATTTCCTGCGAAAATGCTGTGTGGATGCCACAACGCTGAAGCTGTCTGCTGAAAAAAGCTGAAAAAGATTTTTAAAAAAGTTGCAAAAAGTTGTATGGTAGTGAAGAAACTGAAAATTCTGCTATAAAAAAGTTGCAGATGCAGAATTTTTGCTGAAAAGTGGTGAAAAGTGAAAAATTATACTGAAAATGGGTAAAGAAGCTGGAATTTGTACTAAAAAGAAATGTTGCCAGGAGCAGGATTCAAACCTGGCCCTCCTGGTCTCAAGGACGCTACTCCTCTCACTGAGCAAAACTCATTCTCACAACAAAAGCGGTGGAGAGACTGACAATTCTTCTGAAATTAGCAGAAGTTGTTGAAAGTTGTGCTGATAAGAGGAGAAAAGGCTAAAAATTCTACAGAAAAGAGGTGAATCAGCAGAATTTCTGCTGAAAAGAGGTAAAAAAGAAGAACTTTGCACTGAAAAGATGTGAATCAGCAGAATTTCTGCTGAAAAAAGGTATAGAAGCAGAAAATTCTGCTTACAAGAGGTTTCTGCTGAAAACACCTGAAAAAGATGGGATTTGTGCTGAAAAGGGGTGAAAAAACTCACAATTCTGCTGTAAAGAGGTGAAGAAAAAGGTGTTGGGGTGTTGATAAGAGTCAAATAAGTTGAATTGATCGCTGAAAAAATTGTTGCCTTAAGCGGGATTTGAACCCGGGCCTCCCAGTCTGAGAACGGCTGCTCATCTCACTGAGCTAAAACACAGCTCATCCCGGCAAGCAAAATCAGTCACCGCATGGATAATGTGGAAAAAATGGGCAAAAAATATTGCATAAAAAATTCAGTATCTCAAAAAGCATAGAAGTGCGGAGCACCAAAAGAAGCAACCAGAATAATAAAGAATAAAGAGAAACAGGAACTCAATAGTGTGGATGCCTGTGAGACATCCACACAATAACCAAACCGAAGGTTCAGAAGAATGTAGCTCATCATTAAAATATGTGAAAAAAAAAAAGTTTTTGTTAATGAACAAAACATTTACTTTTTAAATAAATGTGATTTCTAAAATAGTAAAAAATCAGGAACATATTTTCATTAAATTGTTTCTCTTTTACTTCATTCATTTAGTTTAGTATGAGTGGTCATGGCAGAGGAGAAGATCCTTCTTCACATTCTCCAAAAACTTCCATTGGGCCGATTTGAACTCTTTGCTGGACCGATTCTGGGCCCCAAGCCTATGTTTGACAGCACTGCACTCGACTGTTTACAGCTTTGAAAACTAATTAAAGAAAAACCAAAAGAATAAAACCCTCAGGCTGAAGTAAATGACATATATTTTAAATGTGAACAGCCATATAGCAAAATTAGAATACAAAAAAAATTAGATACTGTAAACAACTGTACAGAATAGAATAAAATAAAATACTATATACAGTAGAATAAATAGAATAAAATGTTGGTTTACTGTGCATTGTTTCAAGTGTAAAGTGCTTAGTAAATAATTGCGTGCAAACTGCTGATCTGTTGAACCAGCTGAGCCAGCCTTTAGTCTGAGTTGGAGTCAGTCACACACACAGAGATTGAACAGGGTTTGTTCTGTGCAGCACCTGCATGTAAAACAGAAGCAAAGCTGTTCCTGTGAAATGAAACTGAAAGCCTCTCTGAGCATCTCCCTGTAGAAAATGGAGGCTTAGCTCAGTCAGATCACTCCGCCTGCAGACAAACGGAGGAGTGTCACAGCTTTGTGTCAGCCTCTGAGGACTCAGGGCCGTCCTGTTGTCATGTTATCAAGTGCATGATGGCTCTCTGCACACGCTTTGAGTCCTTATTCATATTTTCTGTAAGTCCTCATCTCTGTGGACTTTACCAGAGGTTTTACCCACAGTTCTTAGTGCTGTGATGGTCAAAGCATTAAGAAGAAGGATTGAAATAAATAAACTAGAAAAATTTGCATTTCCTGCGAAAATGCTGTGTGGATGCCACAACGCTGAAGCTGTCTGCTGAAAAAAGCTGAAAAAGATTTTTAAAAAAGTTGCAAAAAGTTGTATGGTAGTGAAGAAACTGAAAATTCTGCTATAAAAAGTTGCAGATGCAGAATTTTTGCTGAAAAGTGGTGAAAAGTGAAAAATTATACTGAAAATGGGTAAAGAAGCTGGAATTTGTACTAAAAAGAAATGTTGCCAGGAGCAGGATTCAAACCTGGCCCTCCTGGTCTCAAGGACGCTACTCCTCTCACTGAGCAAAACTCATTCTCACAACAAAAGCGGTGGAGAGACTGACAATTCTTCTGAAATTAGCAGAAGTTGTTGAAAGTTGTGCTGATAAGAGGAGAAAAGGCTAAAAATTCTGCAGAAAAGAGGTGAATCAGCAGAATTTCTGCTGAAAAGAGGTAAAAAAGAAGAACTTTGCACTGAAAAGATGTGAATCAGCAGAATTTCTGCTGAAAAAAGGTATAGAAGCAGAAAATTCTGCTTACAAGAGGTTTCTGCTGAAAACACCTGAAAAAGATGGGATTTGTGCTGAAAAGGGGTGAAAAAACTCACAATTCTGCTGTAAAGAGGTGAAGAAAAAGGTGTTGGGGTGTTGATAAGAGTCAAATAAGTTGAATTGATCGCTGAAAAAATTGTTGCCTTAAGCGGGATTTGAACCCGGGCCTCCCAGTCTGAGAACGGCTGCTCATCTCACTGAGCTAAAACACAGCTCATCCCGGCAAGCAAAATCAGTCACCGCATGGATAATGTGGAAAAAATGGGCAAAAAATATTGCATAAAAAATTCAATATCTCAAAAAGCATAGAAGTGCGGAGCACCAAAAGAAGCAACCAGAATAATAAAGAATAAAGAGAAACAGGAACTCAATAGTGTGGATGCCTGTGAGACATCCACACAATAACCAAACCGAAGGTTCAGAAGAATGTAGCTCATCATTAAAATATGTAAAAAAAAAAAAGTTTTTGTTAATGAACAAAACATTTACTTTTTAAATAAATGTGATTTCTAAAATAGTAAAAAATCAGGAACATATTTTCATTAAATTGTTTCTCTTTTACTTCATTCATTTAGTTTAGTATGAGTGGTCATGGCAGAGGAGAAGATCCTTCTTCACATTCTCCAAAAACTTCCATTGGGCCGATTTGAACTCTTTGCTGGACCGATTCTGGGCCCCAAGCCTATGTTTGACAGCACTGCACTCGACCGTTTACAGCTTTGAAAACTAATTAAAGAAAAACCAAAAGAATAAAACCCTCAGGCTGAAGTAAATGACATATATTTTAAATGTGAACAGCCATATAGCAAAATTAGAATACAATAAAAATAAGATACTGTAAACAACTGTACAGAATAGAATAAATAAAATACTATACAGTAGAATAAATAGAATAAAATGTTGGTTTACTGTGCATTGTTTCAAGTGTAAAGTGCTTAGTAAATAATTGCGTGCAAACTGCTGATCTGTTGAACCAGCTGAGCCAGCCTTTAGTCTGAGTTGGAGTCAGTCACACACACAGAGATTGAACAGGGTTTGTTCTGTGCAGCACCTGCATGTAAAACAGAAGCAAAGCTGTTCCTGTGAAATGAAACTGAAAGCCTCTCTGAGCATCTCCCTGTAGAAAATGGAGGCTTAGCTCAGTCAGATCACTCCGCCTGCAGACAAACGGAGGAGTGTCACAGCTTTGTGTCAGCCTCTGAGGACTCAGGGCCGTCCTGTTGTCATGTTATCAAGTGCATGATGGCTCTCTGCACACGCTTTGAGTCCTTATTCATATTTTTCTGTAAGTCCTCATCTCTGTGGACTTTACCAGAGGTTTTACCCACAGTTCTTAGTGCTGTGATGGTCAAAGCATTAAGAAGAAGGATTGAAATAAATAAACTAGAAAAATTTGCATTTCCTGCGAAAATGCTGTGTGGATGCCACAACGCTGAAGCTGTCTGCTGAAAAAAGCTGAAAAAGATTTTTAAAAAAGTTGCAAAAAGTTGTATGGTAGTGAAGAAACTGAAAATTCTGCTATAAAAAAGTTGCAGATGCAGAACGTTTTGCTGAAAAGTGGTGAAAAGTGAAAAATTATACTGAAAATGGGTAAAGAAGCTGGAATTTGTACTAAAAAGAAATGTTGCCAGGAGCAGGATTCAAACCTGGCCCTCCTGGTCTCAAGGACGCTACTCCTCTCACTGAGCAAAACTCATTCTCACAACAAAAGCGGTGGAGAGACTGACAATTCTTCTGAAATTAGCAGAAGTTGTTGAAAGTTGTGCTGATAAGAGGAGAAAGGCTAAAAATTCTGCAGAAAAGAGGTGAATCAGCAGAATTTCTGCTGAAAAGAGGTAAAAAAGAAGAACTTTGCACTGAAAAGATGTGAATCAGCAGAATTTCTGCTGAAAAAAGGTATAGAAGCAGAAAATTCTGCTTACAAGAGGTTTCTGCTGAAAACACCTGAAAAAGATGGGATTTGTGCTGAAAAGGGGTGAAAAAACTCACAATTCTGCTGTAAAGAGGTGAAGAAAAAGGTGTTGGGGTGTTGATAAGAGTCAAATAAGTTGAATTGATCGCTGAAAAATTGTTGCCTTAAGCGGGATTTGAACCCGGGCCTCCCAGTCTGAGAACGGCTGCTCATCTCACTGAGCTAAAACACAGCTCATCCCGGCAAGCAAAATCAGTCACCGCATGGATAATGTGGAAAAATGGGCAAAAATATTGCATAAAAATTCAATATCTCAAAAGCATAGAAGTGCGGAGCACCAAAGAAGCAACCAGAATAATAAAGAATAAAGGAAACAGGAACTCAATAGTGTGGATGCCTGTGAGACATCCACACAATAACCAAACCGAAGGTTCAGAAGAATGTAGCTCATCATAAAATATGTGAAAAAAAAAGTTTTGTTAATGAACAAAACATTTACTTTTAAATAAATGTGATTTCTAAATAGTAAAAAATCAGGAACATATTTTCATTAAATGTTTCTCTTTTACTTCATTCATTTAGTTAGTATGAGTGGTCATGGCAGAGGAGAAGATCCTTCTTCACATTCTCCAAAACTTCCATTGGGCCGATTTGAACTCTTTGCTGGACCGATTCTGGCCCCAAGCCTATGTTGACAGCACTGCACTCGACCGTTTACAGCTTGAAACTAATTAAAGAAAAACCAAAAGAATAAAACCCTCAGGCTGAAGTAAATGACATATATTTTAAATGTGAACAGCCATATAGCAAAATTAGAATACAAAAAAAATTAGATACTGTAAACAACTGTACAGAATAGAATAAAATAAATACTATATACAGTAGATAAATAGAATAAAATGTTGGTTTACTGTGCATTGTTTCAAGTGTAAAGTGCTTAGTAAATAATTGCGTGCAAACTGCTGATCTGTTGAACCAGCTGAGCCAGCCTTTAGTCTGAGTTGGAGTCAGTCACACACACAGAGATTGAACAGGGTTTGTTCTGTGCAGCACCTGCATGTAAAACAGAAGCAAAGCTGTTCCTGTGAAATGAAACTGAAAGCCTCTCTGAGCATCTCCCTGTAGAAAATGGAGGCTTAGCTCAGTCAGATCACTCCGCCTGCAGACAAACGGAGGAGTGTCACAGCTTTGTGTCAGCCTCTGAGGACTCAGGGCCGTCCTGTTGTCATGTTATCAAGTGCATGATGGCTCTCTGCACACGCTTTGAGTCCTTATTCATATTTTCTGTAAGTCCTCATCTCTGTGGACTTTACCAGAGTTTTACCCACAGTCTTAGTGCTGTGATGGTCAAAGCATTAAGAAGAAGGATTGAAATAAATAAACTAGAAAAATTTGCATTTCCTGCGAAAATGCTGTGTGGATGCCACAACGCTGAAGCTGTCTGCTGAAAAAAGCTGAAAAGATTTTAAAAAAGTTGCAAAAAGTTGTATGGTAGTGAAGAAACTGAAAATTCTGCTATAAAAAAGTTGCAGATGCAGAATTTTTTGCTGAAAAGTGGTGAAAAGTGAAAAATTATACTGAAAATGGGTAAAGAAGCTGGAATTTGTACTAAAAAGAAATGTTGCCAGGAGCAGGATTCAAACCTGGCCCTCCTGGTCTCAAGGACGCTACTCCTCTCACTGAGCAAAACTCATTCTCACAACAAAAGCGGTGGAGAGACTGACAATTCTTCTGAAATTAGCAGAAGTTGTTGAAAGTTGTGCTGATAAGAGGAGAAAAGGCTAAAAATTCTGCAGAAAAGAGGTGAATCAGCAGAATTTCTGCTGAAAAGAGGTAAAAAAGAAGAACTTTGCACTGAAAAGATGTGAATCAGCAGAATTTCTGCTGAAAAAAGGTATAGAAGCAGAAATTCTGCTTACAAGAGGTTTCTGCTGAAACACCTGAAAAAGATGGATTTGTGCTGAAAAGGGGTGAAAAAACTCACAATTCTGCTGTAAAGAGGTGAAGAAAAAGGTGTTGGGGTGTTGATAAGAGTCAAATAAGTTGAATTGATCGCTGAAAAAATTGTTGCCTTAAGCGGGATTTGAACCCGGGCCTCCCAGTCTGAGAACGGCTGCTCATCTCACTGAGCTAAAACACAGCTCATCCCGGCAAGCAAAATTTTTAAAACAGTCACCGCATGGATAATGTGGAAAAATGGGCAAAAATATTGCATAAAAATTCATATCTCAAAAGCATAGAAGTGCGGAGCACCAAAAGAAGCAACCAGAATAATAAAGAATAAAGAGAACAGAACTCAATAGTGTGGATGCCTGTGAGACATCCACACAATAACCAAACCGAAGGTTCAGAAGAATGTAGCTCATCATTAAAATATGTAAAAAAAAAAGTTTTGTTAATGAACAAAACATTTACTTTTTAAATAAATGTGATTTCTAAAATAGTAAAAAATCAGGAACATATTTTCATTAAATTGTTTCTCTTTTACTTCATTCATTTAGTTTAGTATGAGTGGTCATGGCAGAGGAGAAGATCCTTCTTCACATTCTCCAAAACTTCCATTGGGCCGATTTGAACTCTTTGCTGGACCGATTCTGGCCCCAAGCCTATGTTTGACAGCACTGCACTCGACCGTTTACAGCTTTGAAAACTAATTAAAGAAAAACCAAAAGAATAAAACCCTCAGGCTGAAGTAAATGACATATATTTTAAATGTGAACAGCCATATAGCAAAATTAGAATACAAAAAAAATTAGATACTGTAAACAACTGTACAGAATAGAATAAAATAAAATACTATATACAGTAGAATAAATAGAATAAAATGTTGGTTTACTGTGCATTGTTTCAAGTGTAAAGTGCTTAGTAAATAATTGCGTGCAAACTGCTGATCTGTTGAACCAGCTGAGCCAGCCTTTAGTCTGAGTTGGAGTCAGTCACACACACAGAGATTGAACAGGGTTGTTCTGTGCAGCACCTGCATGTAAAACAGAAGCAAGCTGTTCCTGTGAAATGAAACTGAAAGCCTCTCTGAGCATCTCCCTGTAGAAAATGGAGGCTTAGCTCAGTCAGATCACTCCGCCTGCAGACAAACGGAGGAGTGTCACAGCTTTGTGTCAGCCTCTGAGGACTCAGGGCCGTCCTGTTGTCATGTTATCAAGTGCATGATGGCTCTCTGCACACGCTTTGAGTCCTTATTCATATTTCTGTAAGTCCTCATCTCTGTGGACTTTACCAGAGTTTTACCCACAGTTCTTAGTGCTGTGATGGTCAAAGCATTAAGAAGAAGGATTGAAATAAATAAACTAGAAAAATTTGCATTTCCTGCGAAAATGCTGTGTGGATGCCACAACGCTGAAGCTGTCTGCTGAAAAAAGCTGAAAAGATTTTTAAAAAAGTTGCAAAAAGTTGTATGGTAGTGAAGAAACTGAAAATTCTGCTATAAAAAAGTTGCAGATGCAGAATTTTTGCTGAAAAGTGGTGAAAAGTGAAAAATTATACTGAAAATGGGTAAAGAAGCTGGAATTTGTACTAAAAAGAAATGTTGCCAGGAGCAGGATTCAAACCTGGCCCTCCTGGTCTCAAGGACGCTACTCCTCTCACTGAGCAAAACTCATTCTCACAACAAAGCGGTGGAGAGACTGACAATTCTTCTGAAATTAGCAGAAGTTGTTGAAAGTTGTGCTGATAAGAGGAGAAAAGGCTAAAAATTCTGCAGAAAAGAGGTGAATCAGCAGAATTTCTGCTGAAAAGAGGTAAAAAAGAAGAACTTTGCACTGAAAAGATGTGAATCAGCAGAATTTCTGCTGAAAAAAGGTATAGAAGCAGAAAATTCTGCTTACAAGAGGTTTCTGCTGAAAACACCTGAAAAAGATGGGATTTGTGCTGAAAAGGGGTGAAAAAACTCACAATTCTGCTGTAAAGAGGTGAAGAAAAAGGTGTTGGGGTGTTGATAAGAGTCAAATAAGTTGAATTGATCGCTGAAAAAATTGTTGCCTTAAGCGGGATTTGAACCCGGGCCTCCCAGTCTGAGAACGGCTGCTCATCTCACTGAGCTAAAACACAGCTCATCCCGGCAAGCAAAATCAGTCACCGCATGGATAATGTGGAAAAAATGGGCAAAAAATATTGCATAAAAAATTCAATATCTCAAAAAGCATAGAAGTGCGGAGCACCAAAGAAGCAACCAGAATAATAAAGAATAAAGAGAAACAGGAACTCAATAGTGTGGATGCCTGTGAGACATCCACACAATAACCAAACCGAAGGTTCAGAAGAATGTAGCTCATCATTAAAATATGTAAAAAAAAAAGTTTTGTTAATGAACAAAACATTTACTTTTAAATAAATGTGATTTCTAAAATAGTAAAAATCAGGAACATATTTCATTAAATTGTTTCTCTTTACTTCATTCATTTAGTTTAGTATGAGTGGTCATGGCAGAGGAGAAGATCCTTCTTCACATTCTCCAAAAACTTCCATTGGGCCGATTTGAACTCTTTGCTGGACCGATTCTGGGCCCCAAGCCTATGTTTGACAGCACTGCACTCGACCGTTTACAGCTTTGAAAACTAATTAAAGAAAAACCAAAAGAATAAACCCTCAGGCTGAAGTAAATGACATATATTTTAAATGTGAACAGCCATATAGCAAAATTAGAATACAAAAAAAATTAGATACTGTAAACAACTGTACAGAATAGAATAAAATAAAATACTATATACAGTAGAATAAATAGAATAAAATGTTGGTTTACTGTGCATTGTTTCAAGTGTAAAGTGCTTAGTAAATAATTGCGTGCAAACTGCTGATCTGTTGAACCAGCTGAGCCAGCCTTTAGTCTGAGTTGGAGTCAGTCACACACACAGAGATTGAACAGGGTTTGTTCTGTGCAGCACCTGCATGTAAAACAGAAGCAAAGCTGTTCCTGTGAAATGAAACTGAAAGCCTCTCTGAGCATCTCCCTGTAGAAAATGGAGGCTTAGCTCAGTCAGATCACTCCGCCTGCAGACAAACGGAGGAGTGTCACAGCTTTGTGTCAGCCTCTGAGGACTCAGGGCCGTCCTGTTGTCATGTTATCAAGTGCATGATGGCTCTCTGCACACGCTTTGAGTCCTTATTCATATTTTCTGTAAGTCCTCATCTCTGTGGACTTTACCAGAGGTTTTACCCACAGTTCTTAGTGCTGTGATGGTCAAAGCATTAAGAAGAAGGATTGAAATAAATAAACTAGAAAAATTTGCATTTCCTGCGAAAATGCTGTGTGGATGCCACAACGCTGAAGCTGTCTGCTGAAAAAAGCTGAAAAAGATTTTTAAAAAGTTGCAAAAAGTTGTATGGTAGTGAAGAAACTGAAAATTCTGCTATAAAAAAGTTGCAGATGCAGAATTTTGCTGAAAGTGGTGAAAAGTGAAAAATTATACTGAAAATGGGTAAAGAAGCTGGAATTTGTACTAAAAAGAAATGTTGCCAGGAGCAGGATTCAAACCTGGCCCTCCTGGTCTCAAGGACGCTACTCCTCTCACTGAGCAAAACTCATTCTCACAACAAAAGCGGTGGAGAGACTGACAATTCTTCTGAAATTAGCAGAAGTTGTTGAAAGTTGTGCTGATAAGAGGAGAAAAGGCTAAAAATTCTGCAGAAAAGAGGTGAATCAGCAGAATTTCTGCTGAAAAGAGGTAAAAAAGAAGAACTTTGCACTGAAAAGATGTGAATCAGCAGAATTTCTGCTGAAAAAAGGTATAGAAGCAGAAAATTCTGCTTACAAGAGGTTCTGCTGAAACACCTGAAAAGATGGGATTTGTGCTGAAAAGGGGTGAAAAAACTCACAATTCTGCTGTAAAGAGGTGAAGAAAAAGGTGTTGGGGTGTTGATAAGAGTCAAATAAGTTGAATTGATCGCTGAAAAAATTGTTGCCTTAAGCGGGATTTGAACCCGGGCCTCCCAGTCTGAGAACGGCTGCTCATCTCACTGAGCTAAAACACAGCTCATCCCGGCAAGCAAAATCAGTCACCGCATGGATAATGTGGAAAAAATGGGCAAAAAATATTGCATAAAAAATTCAGTATCTCAAAAAGCATAGAAGTGCGGAGCACCAAAAGAAGCAACCAGAATAATAAAGAATAAAGAGAAACAGGAACTCAATAGTGTGGATGCCTGTGAGACATCCACACAATAACCAAACCGAAGGTTCAGAAGAATGTAGCTCATCATTAAATATGTAAAAAAAAAAAGTTTTTGTTAATGAACAAAACATTTACTTTTTAAATAATGTGATTTCTAAAATAGTAAAAATCAGGAACATATTTCATTAAATTGTTTCTCTTTACTTCATTCATTTAGTTTAGTATGAGTGGTCATGGCAGAGGAGAAGATCCTTCTTCACATTCTCCAAAACTTCCATTGGGCCGATTTGAACTCTTTGCTGGACCGATTCTGGGCCCCAAGCCTATGTTTGACAGCACTGCACTCGACCGTTTACAGCTTTGAAAACTAATTAAAGAAAACCAAAAGAATAAACCCTCAGGCTGAAGTAAATGACATATATTTTAAATGTGAACAGCCATATAGCAAAATTAGAATACAAAAAAAATTAGATACTGTAAACAACTGTACAGAATAGAATAAAATAAAATACTATATACAGTAGAATAAATAGAATAAAATGTTGGTTTACTGTGCATTGTTTCAAGTGTAAAGTGCTTAGTAAATAATTGCGTGCAAACTGCTGATCTGTTGAACCAGCTGAGCCAGCCTTTAGTCTGAGTTGGAGTCAGTCACACACACAGAGATTGAACAGGGTTTGTTCTGTGCAGCACTGCATGTAAAACAGAAGCAAAGCTGTTCCTGTGAAATGAAACTGAAAGCCTCTCTGAGCATCTCCCTGTAGAAAATGGAGGCTTAGCTCAGTCAGATCACTCCGCCTGCAGACAAACGGAGGAGTGTCACAGCTTTGTGTCAGCCTCTGAGGACTCAGGGCCGTCCTGTTGTCATGTTATCAAGTGCATGATGGCTCTCTGCACACGCTTTGAGTCCTTATTCATATTTTCTGTAAGTCCTCATCTCTGTGGACTTTACCAGAGGTTTTACCCACAGTTCTTAGTGCTGTGATGGTCAAAGCATTAAGAAGAAGGATTGAAATAAATAAACTAGAAAAATTTGCATTTCCTGCGAAAATGCTGTGTGGATGCCACAACGCTGAAGCTGTCTGCTGAAAAAAGCTGAAAAAGATTTTTAAAAAAGTTGCAAAAAGTTGTATGGTAGTGAAGAAACTGAAAATTCTGCTATAAAAAAGTTGCAGATGCAGAATTTTTTGCTGAAAAGTGGTGAAAAGTGAAAAATTATACTGAAAATGGGTAAAGAAGCTGGAATTTGTACTAAAAAGAAATGTTGCCAGGAGCAGGATTCAAACCTGGCCCTCCTGGTCTCAAGGACGCTACTCCTCTCACTGAGCAAACTCATTCTCACAACAAAGCGGTGGAGAGACTGACAATTCTTCTGAAATTAGCAGAAGTTGTTGAAAGTTGTGCTGATAAGAGGAGAAAAGGCTAAAATTCTGCAGAAAGAGGTGAATCAGCAGAATTTCTGCTGAAAAGAGGTAAAAAAGAAGAACTTTGCACTGAAAAGATGTGAATCAGCAGAATTTCTGCTGAAAAAGGTATAGAAGCAGAAAATTCTGCTTACAAGAGGTTTCTGCTGAAAACACCTGAAAAAGATGGGATTTGTGCTGAAAAGGGGTGAAAAAACTCACAATTCTGCTGTAAAGAGGTGAAGAAAAAGGTGTTGGGGTGTTGATAAGAGTCAAATAAGTTGAATTGATCGCTGAAAAAATTGTTGCCTTAAGCGGGATTTGAACCCGGGCCTCCCAGTCTGAGAACGGCTGCTCATCTCACTGAGCTAAAACACAGCTCATCCCGGCAAGCAAAATCAGTCACCGCATGGATAATGTGGAAAAATGGGCAAAAATATTGCATAAAAATTCATATCTCAAAAGCATAGAAGTGCGGAGCACCAAAGAAGCAACCAGAATAATAAAGAATAAAGAGAACAGGAACTCAATAGTGTGGATGCCTGTGAGACATCCACACAATAACCAAACCGAAGGTTCAGAAGAATGTAGCTCATCATTAAAATATGTAAAAAAAAAAAGTTTTGTTAATGAACAAACATTTACTTTTTAATAAATGTGATTTCTAAATAGTAAAAATCAGGAACATATTTTCATTAATTGTTTCTCTTTACTTCATTCATTTAGTTTAGTATGAGTGGTCATGGCAGAGGAGAAGATCCTTCTTCACATTCTCCAAAAACTTCCATTGGGCCGATTTGAACTCTTTGCTGGACCGATTCTGGGCCCCAAGCCTATGTTTGACAGCACTGCACTCGACCGTTTACAGCTTTGAAAACTAATTAAAGAAAAACCAAAAGAATAAAACCCTCAGGCTGAAGTAAATGACATATATTTTAAATGTGAACAGCCATATAGCAAAATTAGAATACAAAAAAATTAGATACTGTAAACAACTGTACAGAATAGAATAAAATAAATCATATACAGTAGAATAAATAGAATAAAATGTTGGTTTACTGTGCATTGTTTCAAGTGTAAGTGCTTAGTAAATAATTGCGTGCAAACTGCTGATCTGTTGAACCAGCTGAGCCAGCCTTTAGTCTGAGTTGGAGTCAGTCACACACACAGAGATTGAACAGGGTTTGTTCTGTGCAGCACCTGCATGTAAAACAGAAGCAAAGCTGTTCTGTGAAATGAAACTGAAAGCCTCTCTGAGCATCTCCCTGTAGAAAATGGAGGCTTAGCTCAGTCAGATCACTCCGCCTGCAGACAAACGGAGGAGTGTCACAGCTTTGTGTCAGCCTCTGAGGACTCAGGGCCGTCCTGTTGTCATGTTATCAAGTGCATGATGGCTCTCTGCACACGCTTTGAGTCCTTATTCATATTTTCTGTAAGTCCTCATCTCTGTGGACTTTACCAGAGGTTTTACCCACAGTTCTTAGTGCTGTGATGGTCAAAGCATTAAGAAGAAGGATTGAAATAATAACTAGAAAAATTTGCATTTCCTGCGAAAATGCTGTGTGGATGCCACAACGCTGAAGCTGTCTGCTGAAAAGCTGAAAAAGATTTTTAAAAAGTTGCAAAAGTTGTATGGTAGTGAAGAAACTGAAAATTCTGCTATAAAAAAGTTGCAGATGCAGAATTTTTGCTGAAAAGTGGTGAAAGTGAAAAATTATACTGAAAATGGGTAAAGAAGCTGGAATTTGTACTAAAAAGAATGTTGCCAGGAGCAGGATTCAAACCTGGCCCTCCTGGTCTCAAGGACGCTACTCCTCTCACTGAGCAAAACTCATTCTCACAACAAAAGCGGTGGAGAGACTGACAATTCTTCTGAAATTAGCAGAAGTTGTTGAAAGTTGTGCTGATAAGAGGAGAAAGGCTAAAATTCTGCAGAAAAGAGGTGAATCAGCAGAATTTCTGCTGAAAAGAGGTAAAAAAGAAGAACTTTGCACTGAAAAGATGTGAATCAGCAGAATTTCTGCTGAAAAAGGTTATAGAAGCAGAAAATTCTGCTTACAAGAGTTTCTGCTGAAACACCTGAAAAAGATGGGATTTGTGCTGAAAAGGGGTGAAAAACTCACAATTCTGCTGTAAGAGGTGAGAAAAAGGTGTTGGGGTGTTGATAAGAGTCAAATAAGTTGAATTGATCGCTGAAAAATTGTTGCCTTAAGCGGGATTTGAACCCGGGCCTCCCAGTCTGAGAACGGCTGCTCATCTCACTGAGCTAAACACAGCTCATCCCGGCAAGCAAAATCAGTCACCGCATGGATAATGTGGAAAAAATGGGCAAAAATATTGCATAAAAAATTCAGTATCTCAAAAAGCTAGAAGTGCGGAGCACCAAAAGAAGCAACCAGAATAATAAAGAATAAAGAGAAACAGGAACTCAATAGTGTGGATGCCTGTGAGACATCCACACAATAACCAAACCGAAGGTTCAGAAGATGTAGCTCATCATTAAAATATGTAAAAAAAAAAGTTTTTGTTAATGAACAAAACATTTACTTTTTAAATAAATGTGATTTCTAAAATAGTAAAAAATCAGGAACATATTTTCATTAAATTGTTTCTCTTTTACTTCATTCATTTAGTTTAGTATGAGTGGTCATGGCAGAGGAGAAGATCCTTCTTCACATTCTCCAAAAACTTCCATTGGGCCGATTTGAACTCTTTGCTGGACCGATTCTGGGCCCCAAGCCTATGTTTGACAGCACTGCACTCGACCGTTTACAGCTTTGAAAACTAATTAAAGAAAAACCAAAAGAATAAACCCTCAGGCTGAAGTAAATGACATATATTTTAAATGTGAACAGCCATATAGCAAATTAGAATACAAAAAATTAGATACTGTAAACAACTGTACAGAATAGATAAAATAAATACTATATACAGTAGAATAATAGAATAAAATGTTGGTTTACTGTGCATTGTTTCAAGTGTAAAGTGCTTAGTAAATAATTGCGTGCAAACTGCTGATCTGTTGAACCAGCTGAGCCAGCCTTTAGTCTGAGTTGGAGTCAGTCACACACACAGAGATTGAACAGGGTTTGTTCTGTGCAGCACCTGCATGTAAACAGAAGCAAAGCTGTTCCTGTGAAATGAAACTGAAGCCTCTCTGAGCATCTCCCTGTAGAAAATGGAGGCTTAGCTCAGTCAGATCACTCCGCCTGCAGACAAACGGAGGAGTGTCACAGCTTTGTGTCAGCCTCTGAGGACTCAGGGCCGTCCTGTTGTCATGTTATCAAGTGCATGATGGCTCTCTGCACACGCTTTGAGTCCTTATTCATATTTTCTGTAAGTCCTCATCTCTGTGGACTTTACCAGAGGTTTTACCCACAGTTCTTAGTGCTGTGATGGTCAAAGCATTAGAAGAAGGATTGAAATAAATAAACTAGAAAAATTTGCATTTCCTGCGAAAATGCTGTGTGGATGCCACAACGCTGAAGCTGTCTGCTGAAAAAAGCTGAAAAAGATTTTTAAAAAGTTGCAAAAGTTGTATGGTAGTGAAGAAACTGAAAATTCTGCTATAAAAAGTTGCAGATGCAGAATTTTTTGCTGAAAAGTGGTGAAAGTGAAAAATTATACTGAAATGGGTAAAGAAGCTGGAATTTGTACTAAAAGAAATGTTGCCAGGAGCAGGATTCAACCTGGCCCTCCTGGTCTCAAGGACGCTACTCCTCTCACTGAGCAAACTCATTCTCACAACAAAGCGGTGGAGAGACTGACAATTCTTCTGAAATTAGCGAAGTTGTTGAAGTTGTGCTGATAAGAGGAGAAAAGGCTAAAATTCTGCAGAAAGAGGTGAATCAGCAGAATTTCTGCTGAAAAGAGGTAAAAAGAAGAACTTTGCACTGAAAGATGTGAATCAGCAGAATTTCTGCTGAAAAAAGGTATAGAAGCAGAAATTCTGCTTACAAGAGGTTTCTGCTGAAAACACCTGAAAAAGATGGGATTTGTGCTGAAAAGGGGTGAAAAACTCACAATTCTGCTGTAAAGAGGTGAAGAAAAGGTGTTGGGGTGTTGATAAGAGTCAAATAAGTTGAATTGATCGCTGAAAAATTGTTGCCTTAAGCGGGATTTGAACCCGGGCCTCCCAGTCTGAGAACGGCTGCTCATCTCACTGAGCTAAAACACAGCTCATCCGGCAAGCAAAATCAGTCACCGCATGGATAATGTGGAAAAATGGGCAAAAATATGCATAAAAAATTCAATATCTCAAAAGCATAGAAGTGCGGAGCACCAAAAGAAGCAACCAGAATAATAAAGAATAAAGAGAACAGGAACTCAATAGTGTGGATGCCTGTGAGACATCCACACAATAACCAAACCGAAGGTTCAGAAGAATGTAGCTCATCATTAAATATGTAAAAAAAAAAAGTTTTTGTTAATGAACAAAACATTTACTTTTTAAATAAATGTGATTTCTAAATAGTAAAAATCAGGAACATATTTTCATTAAATTGTTTCTCTTTTACTTCATTCATTTAGTTTAGTATGAGTGGTCATGGCAGAGGAGAAGATCCTTCTTCACATTCTCCAAAACTTCCATTGGGCCGATTTGAACTCTTTGCTGGACCGATTCTGGGCCCCAAGCCTATGTTTGACAGCACTGCACTCGACCGTTTACAGCTTTGAAAACTAATTAAAGAAAACCAAAGAATAAACCCTCAGGCTGAAGTAAATGACATATATTTTAATGTGAACAGCCATATAGCAAAATTAGAATACAAAAAATTAGATACTGTAACAACTGTACAGATAGAATAAAATAAAATACTATATACAGTAGAATAAATAGAATAAAATGTTGGTTTACTGTGCATTGTTTCAAGTGTAAAGTGCTTAGTAATAATTGCGTGCAACTGCTGATCTGTTGAACCAGCTGAGCCAGCCTTTAGTCTGAGTTGGAGTCAGTCACACACACAGAGATTGAACAGGGTTTGTTCTGTGCAGCACCTGCATGTAAAACAGAAGCAAAGCTGTTCCTGTGAAATGAAACTGAAAGCCTCTCTGAGCATCTCCCTGTAGAAATGGAGGCTTAGCTCAGTCAGATCACTCCGCCTGCAGACAAACGGAGGAGTGTCACAGCTTTGTGTCAGCCTCTGAGGACTCAGGGCCGTCCTGTTGTCATGTTATCAAGTGCATGATGGCTCTCTGCACACGCTTTGAGTCCTTATTCATATTTTCTGTAAGTCCTCATCTCTGTGGACTTTACCAGAGGTTTTACCCACAGTTCTTAGTGCTGTGATGGTCAAAGCATTAAGAAGAAGGATTGAAATAAATAAACTAGAAAATTTGCATTTCCTGCGAAAATGCTGTGTGGATGCCACAACGCTGAAGCTGTCTGCTGAAAAAGCTGAAAAGATTTTTAAAAAAGTTGCAAAAAGTTGTATGGTAGTGAAGAAACTGAAATTCTGCTATAAAAAGTTGCAGATGCAGAATTTTTTGCTGAAAAGTGGTGAAAAGTGAAAAATTATACTGAAAATGGGTAAAGAAGCTGGAATTTGTACTAAAAGAATGTTGCCAGGAGCAGGATTCAAACCTGGCCCTCCTGGTCTCAAGGACGCTACTCCTCTCACTGAGCAAACTCATTCTCACAACAAAAGCGGTGGAGAGACTGACAATTCTTCTGAAATTAGCAGAAGTTGTTGAAAGTTGTGCTGATAAGAGGAGAAAAGGCTAAAATTCTGCAGAAAGAGGTGAATCAGCAGAATTTCTGCTGAAAAGAGGTAAAAAGAAGAACTTTGCACTGAAAAGATGTGAATCAGCAGAATTTCTGCTGAAAAAGGTATAGAAGCAGAAAATTCTGCTTACAAGAGGTTTCTGCTGAAAACACCTGAAAAGATGGGATTTGTGCTGAAAAGGGGTGAAAAACTCACAATTCTGCTGTAAGAGGTGAAGAAAAAGGTGTTGGGGTGTTGATAAGAGTCAAATAAGTTGAATTGATCGCTGAAAAATTGTTGCCTTAAGCGGGATTTGAACCCGGGCCTCCCAGTCTGAGAACGGCTGCTCATCTCACTGAGCTAAACACAGCTCATCCCGGCAAGCAAATCAGTCACCGCATGGATAATGTGGAAAAAATGGGCAAAAATATTGCATAAAAAATTCAGTATCTCAAAAGCATAGAAGTGCGGAGCACCAAAAGAAGCACCAGAATAATAAAGATAAAGAGAAACAGGAACTCAATAGTGTGGATGCCTGTGAGACATCCACACAATAACCAAACCGAAGGTTCAGAAGATGTAGCTCATCATTAAATATGTAAAAAAAAAAGTTTTTGTTAATGAACAAAACATTTACTTTTTAAATAAATGTGATTTCTAAATAGTAAAAAATCAGGAACATATTTTCATTAAATTGTTTCTCTTTTACTTCATTCATTTAGTTTAGTATGAGTGGTCATGGCAGAGGAGAAGATCCTTCTTCACATTCTCCAAAACTTCCATTGGGCCGATTTGAACTCTTTGCTGGACCGATTCTGGGCCCCAAGCCTATGTTTGACAGCACTGCACTCGACCGTTTACAGCTTTGAAACTAATTAAAGAAAACCAAAAGAATAAACCCTCAGGCTGAAGTAATGACATATATTTTAAATGTGAACAGCCATATAGCAAATTAGAATACAAAAAAATTAGATACTGTAACAACTGTACAGAATAGAATAAAATAAATACTATATACAGTAGAATAAATAGAATAAATGTTGGTTTACTGTGCATTGTTTCAAGTGTAAAGTGCTTAGTAAATAATTGCGTGCAAACTGCTGATCTGTTGAACCAGCTGAGCCAGCCTTTAGTCTGAGTTGGAGTCAGTCACACACACAGAGATTGAACAGGGTTTGTTCTGTGCGCACCTGCATGTAAAACAGAAGCAAAGCTGTTCCTGTGAATGAACTGAAAGCCTCTCTGAGCATCTCCCTGTAGAAAATGGAGGCTTAGCTCAGTCAGATCACTCCGCCTGCAGACAACGGAGGAGTGTCACAGCTTTGTGTCAGCCTCTGAGGACTCAGGGCCGTCCTGTTGTCATGTTATCAAGTGCATGATGGCTCTCTGCACACGCTTTGAGTCCTTATTCATATTTTCTGTAAGTCCTCATCTCTGTGGACTTTACCAGAGGTTTTACCCACAGTTCTTAGTGCTGTGATGGTCAAGCATTAAGAGAAGGATTGAAATAAATAAACTAGAAAATTTGCATTTCCTGCGAAATGCTGTGTGGATGCCACAACGCTGAAGCTGTCTGCTGAAAAAGCTGAAAAAGATTTTTAAAAAGTTGCAAAAGTTGTATGGTAGTGAAGAAACTGAAATTCTGCTATAAAAAGTTGCAGATGCAGAATTTTTGCTGAAAGTGGTGAAAGTGAAAAATTATACTGAAATGGGTAAAGAGCTGGAATTTGTACTAAAAGAATGTTGCCAGGAGCAGGATTCAACCTGGCCCTCCTGGTCTCAGGACGCTACTCCTCTCACTGAGCAAACTCATTCTCACAACAAAGCGGTGGAGAGACTGACAATTCTTCTGAAATTAGCAGAAGTTGTTGAAAGTTGTGCTGATAAGAGGAGAAAGGCTAAAATTCTGCAGAAAGAGGTGAATCAGCAGAATTTCTGCTGAAAAGAGGTAAAAGAAGAACTTTGCACTGAAAAGATGTGAATCAGCAGAATTTCTGCTGAAAAAGGTATAGAGCAGAAAATTCTGCTTACAAGAGGTTTCTGCTGAAAACACCTGAAAAAGATGGGATTTGTGCTGAAAAGGGGTGAAAAAACTCACAATTCTGCTGTAAGAGGTGAAGAAAAGGTGTTGGGGTGTTGATAAGAGTCAAATAAGTTGAATTGATCGCTGAAAAATTGTTGCCTTAAGCGGGATTTGAACCCGGCCTCCCAGTCTGAGAACGGCTGCTCATCTCACTGAGCTAAAACACAGCTCATCCCGGCAAGCAAAATCAGTCACCGCATGGATAATGTGGAAAAATGGGCAAAAATATTGCATAAAAATTCAGTATCTCAAAAGCATAGAAGTGCGGAGCACCAAAGAAGCAACCAGAATAATAAAGAATAAAGAGAACAGGAACTCATAGTGTGGATGCCTGTGAGACATCCACACATAACCAAACCGAAGGTTCAGAAGAATGTAGCTCATCATTAAATATGTAAAAAAAAAAAGTTTTTGTTAATGAACAAACATTTACTTTTTAATAAATGTGATTTCTAAAATAGTAAAAATCAGGAACATATTTTCATTAAATTGTTTCTCTTTTACTTCATTCATTTAGTTTAGTATGAGTGGTCATGGCAGAGGAGAAGATCCTTCTTCACATTCTCCAAAAACTTCCATTGGGCCGATTTGAACTCTTTGCTGGACCGATTCTGGGCCCCAAGCCTATGTTTGACAGCACTGCACTCGACCGTTTACAGCTTTGAAAACTAATTAAAGAAAACCAAAGAATAAAACCTCAGGCTGAAGTAAATGACATATATTTTAAATGTGAACAGCCATATAGCAAATTAGAATACAAAAAATTAGATACTGTAAACAACTGTACAGATAGAATAAATAAAATACTATATACAGTAGAATAAATAGAATAAATGTTGGTTTACTGTGCATTGTTTCAAGTGTAAGTGCTTAGTAATAATTGCGTGCAAACTGCTGATCTGTTGAACCAGCTGAGCCAGCCTTTAGTCTGAGTTGGAGTCAGTCACACACACAGAGATTGAACAGGGTTTGTTCTGTGCAGCACCTGCATGTAAACAGAAGCAAAGCTGTTCCTGTGAATGAAACTGAAGCCTCTCTGAGCATTCCCTGTAGAAATGGAGGCTTAGCTCAGTCAGATCACTCCGCCTGCAGACAAACGGAGGAGTGTCACAGCTTTGTGTCAGCCTCTGAGGACTCAGGGCCGTCCTGTTGTCATGTTATCAAGTGCATGATGGCTCTCTGCACACGCTTTGAGTCCTTATTCATATTTTCTGTAAGTCCTCATCTCTGTGGACTTTACCAGAGGTTTTACCCACAGTTCTTAGTGCTGTGATGGTCAAGCATTAAGAAGAAGGATTGAATAAATAAACTAGAAAATTTGCATTCCTGCGAAAATGCTGTGTGGATGCCACAACGCTGAAGCTGTCTGCTGAAAAAGCTGAAAAAGATTTTTTAAAAAGTTGCAAAAGTTGTATGGTAGTGAAGAAACTGAAATTCTGCTATAAAAAGTTGCAGATGCAGAACGTTTTGCTGAAAGTGGTCAAAGTGAAAATTATACTGAAATGGGTAAAGAAGCTGAAATTTGTACTAAAAAGAAATGTTGCCAGGAGCAGGATTCAAACCTGGCCCTCCTGGTCTCAAGGACGCTACTCCTCTCACTGAGCAAACTCATTCTCACAACAAAAGCGGTGGAGAGACTGACAATTCTTCTGAAATTAGCAGAAGTTGTTGAAAGTTGTGCTGATAAGAGGAGAAAGGCTAAAAATTCTGCAGAAAGAGGTGAATCAGCAGAATTTCTGCTGAAAAGAGGTAAAAAAGAAGAACTTTGCACTGAAAGATGTGAATCAGCAGATTTCTGCTGAAAAAGGTATAGAAGCAGAAAATTCTGCTTACAAGAGGTTTCTGCTGAAAACACCTGAAAAAGATGGGATTTGTGCTGAAAAGGGGTGAAAAACTCACAATTCTGCTGTAAAGAGGTGAAGAAAAAGGTGTTGGGGTGTTGATAAGAGTCAAATAAGTTGAATTGATCGCTGAAAAAATTGTTGCCTTAAGCGGGATTTGAACCCGGGCCTCCAGTCTGAGAACGGCTGCTCATCTCACTGAGCTAAAACACAGCTCATCCCGGCAAGCAAAATCAGTCACCGCATGGATAATGTGGAAAAATGGGCAAAAATATTGCATAAAAATTCAGTATCTCAAAAGCATAGAAGTGCGGAGCACCAAAAGAAGCAACCAGAATATAAAGATAAAGAGAAACAGGAACTCAATAGTGTGGATGCCTGTGAGACATCCACACAATAACCAAACGAAGGTTCAGAAGAATGTAGCTCATCATTAAAATATGTAAAAAAAAAAAGTTTTTGTTAATGAACAAACATTTACTTTTTAAATAAATGTGATTTCTAAATAGTAAAAATCAGGAACATATTTTCATTAAATTGTTTCTCTTTTACTTCATTCATTTAGTTTAGTATGAGTGGTCATGGCAGAGGAGAAGATCCTTCTTCACATTCTCCAAAAACTTCCATTGGGCCGATTTGAACTCTTTGCTGGACCGATTCTGGGCCCCAAGCCTATGTTTGACAGCACTGCACTCGACCGTTTACAGCTTTGAAAACTAATTAAAGAAAAACCAAAGAATAAACCCTCAGGCTGAAGTAAATGACATATATTTTAAATGTGAACAGCCATATAGCAAAATTAGAATACAAAAAAAATTAGATACTGTAAACAACTGTACAGAATAGAATAAAATAAAATACTATATACAGTAGAATAAATAGAATAAATGTTGGTTTACTGTGCATTGTTTCAAGTGTAAAGTGCTTAGTAAATAATTGCGTGCAAACTGCTGATCTGTTGAACCAGCTGAGCCAGCCTTTAGTCTGAGTTGGAGTCAGTCACACACACAGAGATTGAACAGGGTTTGTTCTGTGCAGCACCTGCATGTAAACAGAAGCAAAGCTGTTCCTGTGAAATGAAACTGAAAGCCTCTCTGAGCATCTCCCTGTAGAAAATGGAGGCTTAGCTCAGTCAGATCACTCCGCCTGCAGACAAACGGAGGAGTGTCACAGCTTTGTGTCAGCCTCTGAGGACTCAGGGCCGTCCTGTTGTCATGTTATCAAGTGCATGATGGCTCTCTGCACACGCTTTGAGTCCTTATTCATATTTTCTGTAAGTCCTCATCTCTGTGGACTTTACCAGAGGTTTTACCCACAGTTCTTAGTGCTGTGATGGTCAAGCATTAAGAAGAAGGATTGAAATAAATAAACTAGAAAATTTGCATTTCCTGCGAAAATGCTGTGTGGATGCCACAACGCTGAAGCTGTCTGCTGAAAAAAGCTGAAAAAGATTTTTTAAAAAGTTGCAAAAAGTTGTATGGTAGTGAAGAAACTGAAAATTCTGCTATAAAAAAGTTGCAGATGCAGAACGTTTTGCTGAAAAGTGGTCAAAAGTGAAAAATTATACTGAAAATGGGTAAAGAAGCTGGAATTTGTACTAAAAGAAATGTTGCCAGGAGCAGGATTCAACCTGGCCCTCCTGGTCTCAAGGACGCTACTCCTCTCACTGAGCAAAACTCATTCTCACAACAAAAGCGGTGGAGAGACTGACAATTCTTCTGAAATTAGCAGAAGTTGTTGAAAGTTGTGCTGATAAGAGGAGAAAAGGCTAAAAATTCTGCAGAAAAGAGGTGAATCAGCAGAATTTCTGCTGAAAAGAGGTAAAAAAGAAGAACTTTGCACTGAAAAGATGTGAATCAGCAGAATTTCTGCTGAAAAAAGGTATAGAAGCAGAAAATTCTGCTTACAAGAGGTTTCTGCTGAAAACACCTGAAAAAGATGGGATTTGTGCTGAAAAGGGGTGAAAAAACTCACAATTCTGCTGTAAAGAGGTGAAGAAAAAGGTGTTGGGGTGTTGATAAGAGTCAAATAAGTTGAATTGATCGCTGAAAAAATTGTTGCCTTAAGCGGGATTTGAACCCGGGCCTCCCAGTCTGAGAACGGCTGCTCATCTCACTGAGCTAAAACACAGCTCATCCCGGCAAGCAAAATCAGTCACCGCATGGATAATGTGGAAAAAATGGGCAAAAAATATTGCATAAAAAATTCAGTATCTCAAAAAGCATAGAAGTGCGGAGCACCAAAAGAAGCAACCAGAATAATAAAGAATAAAGAGAAACAGGAACTCAATAGTGTGGATGCCTGTGAGACATCCACACAATAACCAAACCGAAGGTTCAGAAGAATGTAGCTCATCATTAAAATATGTAAAAAAAAAAAAGTTTTTGTTAATGAACAAAACATTTACTTTTTAAATAAATGTGATTTCTAAAATAGTAAAAAATCAGGAACATATTTTCATTAAATTGTTTCTCTTTTACTTCATTCATTTAGTTTAGTATGAGTGGTCATGGCAGAGGAGAAGATCCTTCTTCACATTCTCCAAAAACTTCCATTGGGCCGATTTGAACTCTTTGCTGGACCGATTCTGGGCCCCAAGCCTATGTTTGACAGCACTGCACTCGACCGTTTACAGCTTTGAAAACTAATTAAAGAAAAACCAAAAGAATAAAACCCTCAGGCTGAAGTAAATGACATATATTTTAAATGTGAACAGCCATATAGCAAAATTAGAATACAAAAAAAATTAGATACTGTAAACAACTGTACAGAATAGAATAAAATAAAATACTATATACAGTAGAATAAATAGAATAAAATGTTGGTTTACTGTGCATTGTTTCAAGTGTAAAGTGCTTAGTAAATAATTGCGTGCAAACTGCTGATCTGTTGAACCAGCTGAGCCAGCCTTTAGTCTGAGTTGGAGTCAGTCACACACACAGAGATTGAACAGGGTTTGTTCTGTGCAGCACCTGCATGTAAAACAGAAGCAAAGCTGTTCCTGTGAAATGAAACTGAAAGCCTCTCTGAGCATCTCCCTGTAGAAAATGGAGGCTTAGCTCAGTCAGATCACTCCGCCTGCAGACAACGGAGGAGTGTCACAGCTTTGTGTCAGCCTCTGAGGACTCAGGGCCGTCCTGTTGTCATGTTATCAAGTGCATGATGGCTCTCTGCACACGCTTTGAGTCCTTATTCATATTTTCTGTAAGTCCTCATCTCTGTGGACTTTACCAGAGGTTTTACCCACAGTTCTTAGTGCTGTGATGGTCAAAGCATTAAGAAGAAGGATTGAAATAAATAAACTAGAAAAATTTGCATTTCCTGCGAAAATGCTGTGTGGATGCCACAACGCTGAAGCTGTCTGCTGAAAAAAGCTGAAAAGATTTTTTAAAAAGTTGCAAAAAGTTGTATGGTAGTGAAGAAACTGAAAATTCTGCTATAAAAAAGTTGCAGATGCAGAACGTTTTGCTGAAAAGTGGTCAAAAGTGAAAAATTATACTGAAAATGGGTAAAGAAGCTGAAATTTGTACTAAAAAGAAATGTTGCCAGGAGCAGGATTCAAACCTGGCCCTCCTGGTCTCAAGGCCACTACTCATCTCACTGAGCCAAACTCATTCTCACAATAAAAGAGGTGGAGAGACTGACAATTCTTCTGAAATTAGCAGAAGTTGTTGAAAGTTGTGCTGATAAGAGGAGAAAAGGCTAAAAATTCTGCAGAAAAGAGGTGAATCAGCAGAATTTCTGCTGAAAAGAGGTAAAAAAGAAGAACTTTGCACTGAAAGATGTGAATCAGCAGAATTTCTGCTGAAAAAAGGTATAGAAGCAGAAAATTCTGCTTACAAGAGGTTTCTGCTGAAAACACCTGAAAAAGATGGGATTTGTGCTGAAAAGGGGTGAAAAAACTCACAATTCTGCATAAAGAGGTGAAGAAAAAGCTGTTGGGGTGCTGCTGCTGTGCTCCCCGGTCTGGATGGGCCTGGGCCCCCTTGCCCTGGTGGGCTCCAGAGTTGGGGGTGCCTACTGGGGTCAGCGGGGGAGCCCCATTTCTTCCCTCCCCATCCTCAGCTACCTCCCTCTTCCCGCTCTACCACACCCACCCACACACGCAGGGCTTGGGGTGCAGATATGTCACCAGGGTGCAGTGGAGGCACTCCCCCTCTGTCCCCTTCTGGCCACCTGTGCCTCCATTTTATTCTGCAACCTAGACATCCACATTACTCACACTCTCACATAACACATCCATATAGGGCCTTGGGGGTGGACACGTTTTACAGCATCCAGAGGATGGTCGGTGTATTCCAACCCACCTCTGGCGCTGGTGCCCTACCCTCAATTCTTTTTTTTCTTTCCTTTCTTTAAATCTTGTGATCAGATATGGTCTCTGAGATACAAAATATATCTTAACATAAATGTCAGAAAAGGCGCAGAAATTGATTCATTTTACTTTTCCATATTCTTAGCTGTTTTTGTTCCCCACATTGAGTTACATTTGGTCAGGACATTTCTGCTGTTTGCTGCTTAACATAGATGGCGTTGATATTGAAGGTGTGAAGTGAAACGGTTTGCAGATCAGAGGGGAACAGAAGTGCAAGGTGTGAATTTACTGTGTTCACATTGTTATGAGCAACAGGATGTAGGAAATAACCAAGAAAGTAATACGTAGGAGATAATAATAAGAAAAAATAAAAGTCCAAAAGCTAAAAAAAAAAAACTTGACATGAGGGACTTAACGGATATTACATTGACAGAAGGATAATAAGGCCTAAAGGAATAACAAGGGAGCGAAAAGAACAAAAGCAGGAAGTGAAAGTTTTAGGGGGAAAAAAAGCTACTTTGAAAATAAAGCAGGAAGTAGCTAAAAGAGAGACAAGGCATGAATAAAAATGTTAGAAAAAATAATAATTAAACAGATTTTATGTTGCATATATATATACATAAATTTTCTTTTGCCTTCCATTTTCACCAGTGATTTTTTGCTTTTGTTAATCTCATATTTATTATGTGCATGGTTGACTTGGCCAAAGGGGAAAAACAGTAAACGACAGAAACACTGGCAGTCTTGCCTTCAGCTTGCTGTTTATTATGGAGCTAAATGAAACTAGGTGGCAGATGGGTGAGAGGCTTCACTGCTCTGAGATCCAGCACCATTCATCTGCATTAGGACCACTTATTATAAAGACAGCAATTTATTTTCTTGGGCACTTTTTGCTGTGAGGCTGAATACTGTAAATGGGAGAAAAGGAGGAAAAGCAATGGAAAGAGCGGATAGATTTTTCAGGATGAATGGAGTGAATGCAGTATAATATTTATCTCCACTAGATTAACTGGGAAAAAAGGGAAGCTTAATTGAACATTTCCAGCATCCCTCTTTTTCTGGCTGTCATCAGCTCACTGTCTGCCCTTTTCTTCCTTTTTTCTTTTCATTTGCCCTCCTGCCAGGGCTCCAGAAGAACAGAACAGATGACAAGGACTGCAGTCATTCATCGACGGAGGAGAGAATAAAGAGAAGACAAATCGTGGCCGCTGAAAAATGTGGCGTTTTTTATTAGGACCGGTGCCGTTTCTACGTTGATTTGCATCTGGATCATTTTCAAACTCCAATGAAGATGCACAAGAGCACACACACGATGACAGATTGTCAGGAATACAAACTGACACATGCAACACACTCGCATTTGCACGATGAAAGTTGCGCTAATTAGACAGGCAGCAGCCCCACAACAGTGTTTGAGGAGCTCCACTCCTGCTACTAAACCTCAGGCACTACAACCTACCATTAGCATCCAACAAGCTGCCTGAGTGCATTTTGCAGCAGTTATTTTAAGCACAGGGTACTATCATGCACAAATGATCAGAAACATGCTAGTGGAAACATGTTTAAGTATTATACACTTCAACTGAAGTTTGAATCATCACAAATAGAGGTTATTGAGCAACTAGGCTGTGGTTTTCTGAGATGGCATACGTTCTTTTGCTTGTTTTTACATGTTTCCTCTCTATTAACCACTATGACTATGACTATGCTAGGTCTAAGCAGTGCTTCATGCAGAATATAATACAAATACAAAGCATGATGATCTTGATGCATTCTCAATCATCCAGGAAAGTGAATCTCCAAAAGTTGATTCTGTTCATCTGGACGTAGCGTTTTGTGGGAGAAACGTTTCGTCACTCATCCAAGTGACTTCTTCAGTCTCAGCTGACTGCAGGTTTCCCCAAACCTTATAAACAGTACATTTGCATAATGACTGAAACCAGCCCACTGAAGGAACAATGGGCTGTGAGGTCAGTTCCTTAATCATAATTATGCAAATTCTCATGACCATCGATCAACAACCACTGACCAAAACCCACTGATCAATGGCCATGAGTACCATATCACAGAGAGTTGGGGAATGGCTACAATCACAGCGTTTCTCCCACAAAACACTATGTCCAGATGAACAGAATCAACTTTTGGAGAAAGCATGACGATCACTTCACATTTGCGGTTCCATACAGCAGAGCAGGTAATTTACTATTCAGAAGATCGTCAGCCTGTTATCGCTCAGATGCTGAAAAAATAAAAACCATGTTGCACTTTTTCATTTATTGTTACATCCATAAGATTCTGATTTTCATGTTTGTGTGAGCTTAACATAATTTTCACCAAAATTAAATCAGCTTGAGCTGCTATTGGTATCTAGCATCACATAAAGTAAGAAAATGATATCTTGAACCAACACAAGTGTCACACTTGGATCTATGCCTCGCTCATCACATCTGGTTTCTAAACACTGACTACAACGGCACCAAACTTGAGTTTTCAAAACAGGACTGGGGACATTACAGAGGTTAGTGGTGGCTATGCTTGTCTTTTATATATCTGTGCTCTATGGATAAAAGCTAACATGAGCCAAAAGCAGCCAGATACATATACTGGAAGGAAAGCTACATTAGATTTGGCACATGATGGATAAGATTCTGTCAGCTGAGAAGGAAATAGTTTGTTAGTTTTTAAGTGTTTAGTCTTTGATTTGTGTTAATTTAAGTCAGCAGAAGTGTTGATGAATAAACATTTTAGTAAAATATTTGTATTGTGCATAAATCTCCATAAGCTCACATCGCATATTTTTACTTTTCAGTTTTTACATCTTCTAAATATTTTCAGTTTCATCACATCCTCTTTTTTTTTCTTTTTTGCGCCTGTCCCGTTTGGTTCTTTTGCCATCAGAATTATTGTCTAAAGGCGAAGAAAGACGCCCAACGGATTTACTTTACCAAATGGACCATCCCAGCCTTGCCGTAATGGTCTATTTGATTCACCTTTTATTGTTTATTTTATTTATTTTTTATTTTCACTTGCTAGATACGGGACAGACTTGAATGAGGAAAAGAAAAGGGAGAAAGGAAGAGGGGAAAAAACAGCGGAGAAGAGGGACGGGGATAAAGGGCAAAAAAACAAAAACCAACTAAATAAGCAGACAAAAAAATACATATATCAATCACCTGGATCACCTGTTGAGAAAGAAAAAAGAAAGCAAGCAGAAGAAAACGAGAGTAATAAACAACATCACAATGATCTATGGGAATGTAACAGTAAATAGTAAATATTAAACATTATTGTGCAGCACGTAAGATCGACAGCGCACAGTGTGCTTTGAGGTAGGAGCCAAAAAGGGTGTAGTTTGTGTGTGAGCACTCGTATGTACACCTATAAGCATGGACGCGCTTGTCTTTAAAAGGTTCCTTCATGTAATGATCTGCTAGAGGGTGTGGGGGCCACAGCCCCGTCCTCCAGGGCATGAAGCAGGTATGGAGGAGATCAAGACTCCAGACATCCAGAGGACCCCAGAACACAAGACACCAAGGACCAACAGAGGGCAGTCGCGCCACTATCCCAGAAAGAGCTGAAGAGAGTCCCAGATGAGGGGTCACTCAGCAGCCGCGGAGCATAAGCCAGGGGGGTTGCAGTGACGTGCCCGTGAGCTCCGCTGGCAGCCAGCTGCGCCAGAGTGACCGAGCTCCAGGCTGAGAGGCCGAGGGCACCCCACCCCCGAAGTGGCCCGAGCGAGCCCCAGGCTCCAGGCCCCGATAAGCAGCCACCAAAGAGTGAGCCGGTGTGTACCTGGACGCCCACCCCCGGACACAAAGAACCACCAATGCACCGATGTCTGAGGGCGTCTGCCACTGGCAGGGGAAGTGGTGGGGGAGATATGCCTCCATACCTTGGAGGGCCTGAGATGTCCCCAGAGAGGTGGCGTCTGATACCCAACCTGACATATAGACACAGACATACAGGCACACACAGATACAAACATCCATTCCCACCCTCATGCTCTCATATGCAATTACTCAATACTCACCCAACGTGGAGACAGACATACAGAGACACTGTACACACCATCATACTCCCCAAGCGTACTCTTAAGAACCGGGTCTAGGTACCCTTGCCCCTGGAGGGGGCCCTACCCTCAATTTTAATGCATATAGACACAGGGTTTTCGGGAGGCGCCGTGCTGCTCTCTGGCAGGAAGCACCATGCCCTCCTGTGCTTTAAATGCACTTTAGAACAGCACACAGCAACACTACATATGAGCGGGCGGAGGGAGGTTTGGGGTCTTTACTCACCCCGGTTCTGTTAGCCGTCAGGGCTTGGGCAGCTGGGAGGAGGTGCTGGCAGACAGATTGGGGTCTGGGATGCGGGGCCTCCCTGCTACTGCCGATAAGGAGGCAGTCCGCTTGCCTCCACCCCAGAGAGAAGGGTTACACCTCCTGGGTCTAAGTGAGGCTTGCCCCTCCGGGGCGGGGTACCTGGACCTGAGATATAGAGTATGTTTGGGAGTGTGATTGTCTGTGCAGTGTCTATATGTGTCTGTCTACACATTGGGTAAGTGCCGAGTATTTGGTTGTGTATATGGGGGTGGGAATGCACGTTTGAGTCTGTGTGCGCCTGTTCGTCTGTGTCTATATGTCACCTTGGGCCTTAGACTCGACCTCTCTGGGAACATCTCAGGCCCTCCAAAGTACGGAGGCCTATCTCCCCTCAACACACTCCCTGCCGGTGGCTGATGCCCTCAGACGTTGGTGTGCTGGTGGTTCTTGTCGACTGGGGCTGGGCGCTCATGTATGTACCGCCTCACTCCTGGTGGCCGACTGGTGGGGCCTGGCGCCTGTGGCCCGGCTGGGCCCCTTCCGGGGGGTTGGGTGCCCTCAGGCCTCTGGCCTCTGGGGCTGAAGCTCGGTCCTCTCTGGTGCAACTGGCTGCCGGCAGAGCCCGCGGGCACGCCACTGCAACCCCCTCTGGCCTCTGCTCTCTGGCTGCTGGGTGACCTCTCGTTTGGGGCTCTACTCAGCTCTTCCAGGAGGGTGGCACGGTTCCCCCCTTTGGTGGTCCTCCTTGGGTCCTCATACTCTGGGGCCTCTGGATGTCTGGAGCCTGGATCTCCTCCATACCTGCTTCATGCTCTGGGGGACGGGGCTATGGCTCCCCACACTCCCTAGCAGATCATTACATGGAGAAACCTTTGGAATACAAGCATGCTTATCCACACAGGTGTACACACGGGTGTTCACAGACACAAACTACACCTTTCTTGGCTGCTACTTCAAAGCACATTGGGCGCTGTCTATCTTGCGTGCTGCACAACGGTAGTAAAGTGCTTAGTAAATAATTGCGTGAAGTTGCCCAGTTTGTGTGTGTGGCTGAGGGTGCATTTTTTACATTGAAAGTCAGTGGAATTACAGAGGGTACAGTATATAGTGTGTGAACATTGTAACAAGAGTTTGATTAGGGTGTAGACACTGAGGAAATGCAGTGACGTGAAGAGTGTGTGTATATGAAAACTGCTGTGTGTGTGTGTGTGTGTATGTGACGGGAAATGAAAGTGTGTGCATGATTTTTGAAGGAAATTAGCTGAGGCGTGTGCAACGAGGGAGAGATAACATCATAACATCCACCCAGCTGTATAGAAACTCCGTCACAGGCTGCATCCACGTTGGCCGGGGGGGGACATACGCTGTTATCGCGATAACATGCGAGAATTCCCGCGGCAGGTAGTACGGACACATGCTAACGGCTAACAGCTCAATGTCTCTGCTGCAGAGTTTTTCTTTCACAGTAATGTGCCCAGGGTTACACTATCTGTCGTTCACAAACACTGCCAGTCCCCCTCCTTTCCTCTTACCGCTGTCTCTCGTCCTGTCCGCTCGCAGCAGCTGGAATCCCGGTAGTGTCACGCTCGTGTCTTGCCACTCTTCCATAAAGGCCAACTTTGTGCAGTGCACGACTAATAGTTGTCCTATGGACAGATTCCCCCACCTGAGCTGTAGATCTCTGCAGCTCGTCCAGAGTCACCATGGGCCTCTTGGCTGCATTTCTGATCAGCGCTCTCCTTGTTCGGCCTGTGAGTTTAGGTCAACAGCCTTGTCTTTGTAGGTTTACAGTTGTGCCATACTCCTTCCATTTCTGAATGATCGCTTGAACAGTGCTCCGTGGGATGTTCAAGGCTTGGGAAATCTTTTTGTAGCCTAAGCCTGCTTTAAATTTCTCAATAACTTTATCCCTGACCTGTCTGCTGTGTTCTTTGGACTTCATGGTGTTGTTGCTCCCAATATTCTCTTAGACAACCTCAGAGGCCGTCACAGAGCAGCTGTATTTGTACTGACATTAGATTAGATTTGGGCGACCGTGGCTCAGGGGGTTGGGAAGGGCACCTGTAACCGGAAGGTCGCCGGTTTGATCCCTGGCCTCTCTGTCCTGGTTGTTGTGTCCTTGGGCAAGACACTTTACCCTACCGCCTACTGGTGCTGGCCAGAGGGGCCGATGGCACGATATGGCAGCCTCGCTTCTGTCAGTCTGCCCCAGGGCAGCTGTGGCTACAACCGTAGCTTGCCTCCACCAGTGTGTGAATGTGAGCGTGAATGAATAATGTCATTGTAAAGCACTTTGGGTGCCTTGAAAAGCGCTATATAAATCCAATGCATTATTTTTATTATTACACACAGGTGCACTCTATTTAGTCACTCATCAGGTAATGTCTATGGGCAACTGAGTGCACTCAGACCAAAGGGGGCTGAATAATTACGCACACCCCACTTTTCAGTTATTTATTTGTAAAAAATGTTTGGCATCATGTATAATTTTCGTTCCAATTCTCACGTGTACACCACTTTGTGTTGGTCTTTCATGTGGAATTCCAATAAAATTGATTCATGTTTGTGGCTGTAATGTGACAAAATGGGGAAAAGTTCAAGGGGGCTGAATACTTTTGCAAGCCACTGTACTTGTAGCTGTCCACAGTCTCAATGTCCATACCTTGGATGCTTAGTGGTTGCAGTGAAGGACGTTTGTGCCTGCGGAAGTCTACCACCAGCAACTTGGTTTTTCTAGTGCTGATCTGGAGGTAATTCTGTTGGCAACAGTCAGCAAAGTCTTGGCTCAGTTCTCTGTACTCCCTGTCGTCCCCATCAGTGATGAGGCCGACTATTGCAGAGAACTTCTGCAGAAAGCACTGGGTGGAGTCGTGGGAGGGGTCTGCAGTGTAGATGGTGAAGCTTGTTATGTTGTAATCATTTAAGGGTGGCTTGTTTGCAGTTTAGGCATTACTGCCTGAATGACTGTCATGGATTTAGGTTATCCAAAAGTAAGTAGAGAAGAAAGTCTTTAACTTCCCTTAAGTGCAGTGGCAGTGGATGTGGGTTAGAGAGGCAATGAGCTTGAACCTGCACGTGACCACTGATCACACCATCTGTGATGGAGGACTCATCTCTCCTGGTCTCCTGCAAGCAAACAATCATGTTTTTTTTATCAAATCAACTTATTTGCTTTCTTAAAACATTTTTTCTGCATTTGCTATAGAACAGACGCCAATTTAGACAATCTAAGGCTCTCTCCCCACCGGAGAGGTGACATTCAATGTCCCACTTGTCAGTCTGGATAACCCTGACCATCACCCGACACACAATAATGTCATGAAAGCATCATTTTTAAAAAAAAAGGGCTATGTAAACACAGCTAATAACTTCTCATTCTGATTATCTGAAGAATAATTTGGGCACAAAACAAATTTCCCTGTTCAAAAACTTGCAGACTTACTTACACAGATGTCTTGTAGAATTAACTGGAGTCATCAGCAGCTGCATAGAGCAGTCATATCTCAAGTCTAATAACAGAAGAGAGCAAAAGATCAGGAAAGAAACAACTTCCCTAAACCAAAGCACAAATGAAACAATAAGTAAAACAGATTGATCTAAAATATGATTGAAGTTCAGCCTGATTAATATAAATGTCACTGACAGTTACTAATATATTGAAAAACCAAAATACTTACCACTCTGTTGATGTCTTTCTGTCCAACAGCTCCTTTTCTAGACTTGTAAGAGTTTGATGTAATGTGTAAAGTGCTGGTCCGACCCTGAAAGACAGTAAGAAGCAAGCAGAGGGAGAAAGACCATAAAATTATTTAGAGGCTGATTTGATCCTTAATGGCTGTGCAACCATTCTAACTTACAACACAAAAGGTCAATGTAGACCTGATACAACCAAATTAGACTAACACATATAGTACTAAAAACACCCTTTACTACTGTGTCTGAGTGTGTGTTATTGGCACTGTCAGTTTAGACCTAAAGAGATATGTGTTTAAATTCACGTAAAGAATCACAACATTGACAACAATGATCTATTGAGCTGAAGCTTTCTTGTTTTCTCAGCATATTCCAGTAAAAATGTGAGAACCATGAACATGAGGACTGATCTGTGTGAGAGAGGAAGAAGGTAGTGATGTGGCATCCTCACAACATATTGTTTTATCTTTCCACAATGAGCAGCAAAATTTCCAGCTTACTTAGTTTTTCTAATTTAAGACAACCAAATAAACTGAGTTGATCAGGTTGTTCAAAAAAAGTACTGTTAACTTCCTTAAAACTTAAATTACTTAGTCCACTTTAAATGACCTCTGGTGCAGAGAAGACTACAGCATTTCTGTATCCTACTGGTTTCTTCTTCTCTGCTTGAACTAATTGATCTAATTCTTCATGGTTCTTCCACAGAGTGGACCAGCAGAGCTCAGAGGTTCCCAGTGGTCAATCTACCCAGCAGCATCAAACACACCTGGACTCCATATTTATGGTCTGTACATGTACAACAACTACTTTTACATCTGTTCTGTTCACAGTCATCTCCATGCTGCTCTTTGTAGACCAGTGGATTGTCAGTGTGTCCAACATGGATCTGATGTTTGGCTCCATGATTTCAGTCTGATTGGCTCATTCATAAATATTCTGTTCCAGCTGCTGGAGGACAACATCATCACTTTTGTGAAGAACGAGCTGAAGAAGATCCAGAAGGTTCTGAGTCCAGATTACCCAGAATGCTTAGAGAATCGGAGGAGCAGCAGCAGAGAGGCATTTGTGAAGATCACAGTGGACTTCCTGAGGAGAATGAAGCAGGAGGAGCTGGCTGACCGTCTGCAGAGTAGTAAGAGGATTTATCTAAAGATTTGAGGTGTTTACTAAAGGGGAAATATACTATTGTTTCAAATAATCAACAAACATAAATTTGAAATATGTGCATTGGTAACTCCTTGACTGTTTTTTATTGTTTTTGTCTATGGCTTCTTTTAGAAATTACCATTAGGGACATCCATTGGAGTCAGTGTGTATTTAAATGTGAACTTAAATCTAAACTGAAGAAGAAGTTCCAGTGTGTGTTTGAGGGCATCGCTAAAGCAGGAAACCCAACCCTTCTGAATCAGATCTACACAGAGCTCTACATCACAGAGGGAGGGACTGCAGAGGTCAATGATGAACATGAGGTCAGACAGATTGAAACAGCATCCAGGAAACCAGACAGACCAGAAACAACCATCAGACAAGAAGACATCTTTAAAGCCTCACCTGGAAGAGATGAACCAATCAGAACAGTGCTGACAAAGGGAGTGGCTGGCATTGGGAAAACAGTCTTAACACAGAAATACACCCTGGACTGGGCTGAAGACAAAGCCAACCAGGACATCCAGTTCATATTTCCATTCACTTTCAGAGAGCTGAATGTGCTGAAAGAGGAAAAGTTCAGCTTGGTGGAACTTGTTCATCACTTCTTTACTGAAACCAAAGAAGCAGGAATCTGCAGCTTTGAAGACTTCCAGGTTGTGTTCATCTTTGATGGTCTGGATGAGTGTCGACTTCCTCTGGACTTCCACAAAACTACAATCCTGACTGACCCTAGAAAGTCCACCTCAGTGGATGTGCTACTGATAAACCTCATCAGGGGGAAACTGCTTCCCTCTGCTCGCCTCTGGATAACCACACGACCTGCAGCAGCCAATCAGATCCCTCCTGACTGTGTTGGCATGGTGACAGAGGTCTGAGGGTTCACTGACCCACAGAAGGAGGAGTACTTCAGGAAGAGATTCAGAGATGAGGAGCAGGCCAGCAGGATCATCTCCCACATCAAGACATCACGAAGCCTCCACATCATGTGCCACATCCCAGTCTTCTGCTGGATCACTGCTACAGTTCTGGAGGATGTGCTGGAAACCAGAGAGGGAGGACAGCTGCCCAAGACCCTGACTGAGATGTACATCC
Source organism: Oreochromis niloticus (assembly GCF_001858045.2). Classification (NCBI taxonomy): domain Eukaryota; kingdom Metazoa; phylum Chordata; class Actinopteri; order Cichliformes; family Cichlidae; genus Oreochromis; species Oreochromis niloticus. The sequence goes on from NW_020327195.1 coordinate 383,644, forward strand.
ACTTCCTGGTGGTTCAGGCCAAAGAGAAGAAGGCCAAGTATGATGGAGGAGCTGAGACAGATCCACACTGGAGTCCAGAGAGCAGGAAGATGATGGAGTCACTGGGAAAACTGGCTTTTGATCAGCTGCAGAAAGGAAACCTGATCTTCTATGAATCAGACCTGACAGAGTGTGGCATCGATATCAGAGCAGCCTCAGTGTACTCAGGAGTGTTCACACAGATCTTTAAAGAGGAGAGAGGACTGTACCAGGACAAGGTGTTCTGCTTCATCCATCTGAGTGTTCAGGAGTTTTTGGCTGCTCTTCATGTCCATCTGACCTTCATCAACTCTGGACTCAATCTGCTGGAAGAACAACAAACAACTTCCAAGAAATCTGAAACGAGAGATGACTCTACAGAGAAACACTTCTACCAGAGTTCTGTGAACAAGGCCTTACAGAGTCCAAATGGACACCTGGACTTGTTCCTCCGCTTCTTCCTGGGTTTTTCACTTCAGGCCAATCAGACTCTCTTACAAGGCCTTCTGACACAGAAAGGAAATGTCTCACAGACCAAAAAAGAAATAGCCCTCTACATTAATGATAAGCTTAGTGAGAATCTGTCTTCAGAGAAAAGCATCAATCTGTTCCACTGTCTGAATGAACTGAATGATCGTTCTCTACTGGAGGAGATCCAACAGTCCCTGAGATCAGGACGTCTCTCCACAGATAAACTGTCTCCTGCTCAGTGGTCAGCTCTGGTCTTCATCTTACTGTCATCAGAAAGAGATCTGGATGTGTTTGACCTGAAGAAATACTCTGCTTCAGAGGAGGCTCTTCTGAGGCTGCTGCCAGTGGTCAAAGCCTCCAACAAAGCTCTGTAAGTAAATATGAGGTAATTACTTGAGTTTTGCATATTAAAAGGAATCTGTAAAAATGGCTGATTTAATGAGTGTTCAATTTTAATTAAAAAGGAAGCTTGTGTGTAAAATTTAAATTATCAAAACTTTGTTTTTTGTTGTTGTATATTAAAAACAAAACAAAAAAATAACCCCTCTCCCCACACATACTACATGAAATGATCTGTTGTTCTTACAGTCAAATATATGATAAGTTTAATCTTTCATAGCACCTGAAAGTGTCATTGTTTTTTAAACATTTGTGAATGTATCCGTTATGAATATTTTGGATCAACAGGTAAAAATCAGTAACTCCCAATAAATAAATTTGAATGAAAAGTAAAATAAGGACAATTCCGTGATGTCTGTGAAGGTTCTCAGTCATCCAGGTCATCATAGTCTAAGGAGCTTGGAAGGGAAAAAGCGTCTGGATTTCTTTAAGTTGCATGAAGACATTTCACCTCTCATCCGAGTAGCTTATTCAGTTCTAGGGTCAAATGGTGGCGAAATCCATATTTAAGCCCTGTGGAGTGTCACCCCCAAGAGCTTAATGTGAAACCTAACCCCACCCTATCATGTGATTTCCTGAGGTCAGATAGCCCAGGTTGTGAGTGGGCCCACTCACATATGGATTAATAGATTATCACAAACAGAAGCAGGGCAAATCAGAATGAAAGTTTCAGCCATCCTCTCCAGTGCCAAAGTCCCTCCATCTAACCTCACCATACAATGGTAATGGTAATGGTAAATGGCCTGTATTTATATAGCGCTTTTACTGGTCCCTAAGGACCCCAAAGCGCTTTACATATCCAGTCATTCACCCATTCACACACACATTCACACACTGGTGATGGCAAGCTACGTTGTAGCCTCAGCCACCCTGGGGCGCACTGACAGAGGCGAGGCTGCCGGACACTGGCGCCACCGGGCCCTCTGACCACCACCAGTAGGCAACGGATGAAGTGTCTTGCCCAAGGACACAACGACCGAGACTGTCCGAGCCGGGGCTCGAAACGGTAACCTTCCGATTACAAGGCTAACTCCCAACTCTTGAGCCACGATCGCCCCTACAAGAAAAGAAGACTGTTGCCACGACATCACCATATTACCAGCTGACAAAGGAAGGTGCACTGTGGTTCTAAACACAAAGGATTACCACTCAAAGATCAACAATACCTACGAAGCCTTAAAGCAAGACCGCACGAGCAGCTACAAGAAGAAAGTTATAGCTTGTCTTTAAGACCTTGAAAGGGACAAAATCATGGACCGCCCTACATATCATCACCTATACACAGGGATGCCATACCCTGCATTTACGGACTTCCTAAGATTCACAAAGAAAGTGTCCCACTCAGACCCATTTTCACCAGCATAAACTCAGCCACTTACAACATTTTGAAACACTCTCATCCTAGCACCTCTAGTGGGGAATACTCCACATCACATCAAGAACTCCACCCACTAGGTCCAGAAACTCACCCTGGATCCAGATGAAACCATGGTGTCTTTTGATGTATTCTCTCTTAACTTGCATACCAACTATGGAGGCAGTGGAGACTGTCAGAAAATGATTACAAAAGATAGCTCATTGGAAGCATTGATGCATTCTCAATCATCCAGGTAAACAATCTACAAAAGTTGATTCTGTTCATTTGTACGTAGCATTTCAGTGGGAGAACGTTTCATCACTCATCCAAGTGACTTCTTCAGTCTCAGCTGACTGCAGGTTTCCCCAATCTTATAAACAGTACATTTGCATAATGACTGAAACCAGCCCACTGAAGGAACAATGGGCTGGGAGGTCAGTTCCTTAATCTTATTATGCAAATTCTTATGACCATTGATCAACACCACTGACCAAAACTCACTGATCAAAGACCACTGATCAATGACTATGAGTACCATTCACAGTGTTGCGACTTTCATCCATAAATAAAGTCGCGGCCGGCTGAGTTGGTTGTGTCCCTGTGACACGCCTCCAATAATCCATAATCAGTCATACTTGTACTTTGCGTATTTATTTTAAGAACAAAACAAAAACAAACGTTTGCACTTTCAATCAATTTACAAATAGCGCATGCATTAACTGATGTGCCAAAAGAATGACGGTCAACAGAAAAGTTTGCCCACAAACCACTCACCCACACACCTGCTGCGAACACCGACATTAGGTAAACAGACAGTGACCACACCACATGTCATCAGCTGAGATGCAGGTAAAGCTATACACCTGTGCCACCATAACAATAAGCAAAACATAAACATTGACTTTGGCTCTTACACATAGAGTTGGGGAATTCTGCAATCACAGCATTGTAAGATGGTGAAAGATGTACCCTTAGGCCCCCTCCTCGATTCAGAGATGGTCTTTCCCTTTTCACGTAAACGGCCTCCTTGACTCCGCGCTCAAACCAGCGTTCCTCCCTGTCCAGGATGTGTACATCCTTGTCATTGAAAAAGTGTCCACTGGTCTGTAGTTGTAAATAGACTGGAGAGTCCTGGCCTGACGCAGTGGCTCTTCTGTGTTGTGCCATCCACTTCGCCAGAGGTTGTTTGGTTCCCCGATGTATAATTCATGCCATGCCTCCTGGCACTTACAGCGTACACTATGTTACTCTGTTTGTGTCGGGGTGGACCAATTTTTGGCGCAACGTGTTTTGGGGTTTAAAAGCCACAGAGACACTGTGTTTAGAAAAAATGGTTCTAAACTGCTCGATACTCCTGACACATGCGGATCACTACAGTTTTTTGCTTAGACAGCGGTTGTCCTTCTGTCCTGGATTGGCTGGAGCTTTCTTTTGGCGCTTTCTTAGCTTTGACAATAGTCCAGCTGGGATAACCACATTTACTCAAGGCCTTCTTGATGTGATGTTCTTCAGCTTCCCTTCGGCTTCCCTGGCCGCTGTGCCAGTCCTTGAAAGACAGAACCAACTTTACCCCCTATCAGTTTTGCACACTGTTAGACCTCTGCCTTACCACCACATATCTCAAATACAATGAGGGTTTCTACAGACAAAAACATGGATGTGCCATGGGCTCCCTGGTGTCACCTGTTGAAGCCAACCTTCACATGGAGGAAGTGGAAAGAAAGGCTCTTGGCTCATTTAAAGGCAGAGTACACAGCCACTGGTACAGATATGTAGACGACACCTCGGTAAAAATCAAAACACAAGAACCTCAACATTGAAGTTTACCGGAAGCCCACACACATGGACCAGTACCTCCTCTTTGACTCCCACCACCCTCTGGAACACAAACTTGGAGTGATCAGGACCTTACAACACCGGGCAGAAAATGTTCCCTCTAAGCCTGAAAGGAAAAGAAGGAACACACACATGTAAAGGAAACTCTCAAAACATG
>NW_020327196.1:0-44502 GCF_001858045.2 Oreochromis niloticus
CTTCGCCAGAGGTTGTTTGGTTTCCCCGATGTATAATCATGCCATGCCTCCTGGCACTTAACAGCGTACACTATGTTACTCTGTTTGTGTCGGGGTGGACCAATTTTTGGCGCAACGTGTTTTGGGGTTTAAAAGCCACAGAGACACTGTGTTAGAAAAAATGGTTCTAAACTGCTCCGATACTCCTGACACATGCGGGTCACTACAGTTTTTTGCTTAGACAGCGGTTGTCCTTCTGTCCTGGATTGGCTGGAGCTTTCTTTTGGCGCTTTCTTAGCTTTGACAATAGTCCAGCTGGGATAACCACATTTACTCAAGGCCTTCTTGATGTGATGTTTTCAGCTTCCCTTCGGCTTCCCTGGCCGCTGTGCCAGTCCTTGAAAGAACCAACTTTTACCCTATCAGTTTGTGCACACTGTTAGACCTCTGCCTTACCCACATATCTCAAATACATGAGGGTTTCTACAGACAAAAACATGGATGTGCCATGGGCTCCCTGGTGTCACCTGTTGAACCAACCTTCACATGGAGGAAGTGGAAAGAAAGGCTCTTGGCTCATTTAAAGGCAGAGTACACAGCCACTGGTACAGATATGTAGACGACACCTCGGTAAAATCAAAACACAAGAACCTCAACATTGAAGTTTACCGGAAGCCCACACACATGGACCAGTACCTCCTCTTTGACTCCCACCACCCTCTGGAACACAAACTTGGAGTGATCAGGACCTTACAACACCGGGCAGAAAATGTTCCCTCTAAGCCTGAAAGGAAAAGAAGGAACACACACATGTAAAGGAAACTCTCAAAACATGCGCTTATCCTAATTGGGCTTTCATCAACTCAGCAAAGATGCACAGAAAAGAACATCAGACACCAACTAGGGAGGATCAGAAAGACAAACGCAACAACATTGTCATTCCCTATGTAGCCGGTGTATCTGAAAAACTCAGGAGAGTCTTCTCCAAGGACGTGGTGTTTTCAGTGGAAGAAACGTTTCATCACTCATCCAAGTGCTCCTCAGCAGTGCTGCCATTTTCATGAACCAGGACAGAAATGAACTGAACTGTTGTTTCCTCATCAACTTCTTTCTGTCTGCTGAATCTGTAGTGAACCAGCCAGACCAACCACAACAGGAGCTGGATCATTGCTTCATGTTTGAAAGGAGCTTTCTTTATCAGTCGCTTCATTATAAGAACAAGAAGCTAATCAGATCCTGTCTCTGTCAAACTGAAGGTGAGATTAACAATGAAAGATGCAGTCCCAGTGTGAGAGACTAATAGTAGTAAACACACTCGTATGAATGTGTGAATGAGGCAAGTATCAAAGTGCTCAGAGGAGAAAAGCTCCATATAAGAACCATTATTCCCATTATGATTCCAAACTGTTCCGGCCTATGAAGCTGAACTCTGTGTGAACAGCTGACCTGTGTCATGTGACCAAGAAACCAACCAGACCAAAGACAGAAGCTGCAGGAGCTGGCAGCTTGTGACTGTCGCTCCCTGTTAAATTCCCGAGCTCATAGATTTCTTTCTATAAGTCTGTGAATCAGAAGCAGACACACGGGCGGCGTGTTAGCAGATAGAGCTCTATAACCTATGCTGCATGCTAACAAACATGGACAAAACCCCAGGGCTTCAGTGCGCTGTCATCCACAGTTCTCTGTTCACGTCATGAAACGTTTCTCTTCAGGTTTCATTTGCTCTTCTGATGGTGGAGTTCTTCACCTCTTGTTTCTACAGATGTATCAGCAAAGATCAGAGTAATGACAGAGGGATTTGTCATTCAAAAGGACATTTTGTGGACATCATCTGTGCTTGGCCATCAGTCTCGCTCACTAACTGCAGCCCAGCCGCTCAAATCACAGATGAACTCAGTGGAGATACAGCAGCAGCACGTGGCTTTGAATAAGCACACGAAACTGACCTTTCATCACATTCATACATGTGAAAGAGTTTGAATTGTCAGATTGTGCTGAGCAGCTTTTCCTGTGCACTCTGACTGATTAAGGGCATTTGGTACCTACAGTGCTGTGCAAAAGTCTGGAGCCAGCCCTCATTATTTCTACTCTGATGGGAAATGCAGCAGCGAGTCACTGAAATGTGCAAACACACAAGGAAATACAGCAAATCAAAAGACAGAAACAGTCAGTGTTTAGTTTGTTTACAGCTGAACACTTACAGCCTGACTCTCAAACAAGGACTCTGTCACGAGTGTTTTATTTTGTAATTTTGTAATTTTTGAAGTTTTCATGTTAGTTTGGTTATAGGTTTGTGTTGTTCTTATTTAGGGGTCAGTGGAGGTTTAGGTTAGTGATTGTTTATCATCTGTCTCATTGGTTCTGTGTTGGTCCTTGTCTAGTCTGTCATGTGCGTTAGGCCTGTTAACCTTGTGCTGTCGTGTCTAAGTCTGCTGTTTCCTGTTTTATTTTGAAAGGGTCTTGTGTTCTGTGTTCATGTGGTTAGTTTTACTCTTTCCTGTGCATCATTATATTTATCCTAGTCAGCTGTTTCCTCATGTGTCTCCACTCCCCCTGATTGCCTCGTGTGTATTTAAGTCCTCTGTTTCTGAATGTCATTGTCATGTTGTCTGTTATCCCCACCATTGTCTTAGTCATTGTCTAGTCTCAGTCATAGAGCTTCATAGTGTTTGTTTCTTAGTGTTTTTTAGTTTGCTTGGGGTTTCATGTCCAACTCTGCCATCATCCAATAAAGGATCGCTTTTGTTTAACCTGCAACTCTTCGTCAATCTGCTTTGGGTCCTGTTTCAAAAACACACCGGCGCACCCCGCCGTGACAGACTCACCTTTTTTTCTGCCACAGAGACTGTGAGATGCATGGCAGCTGTTATCTTTGGCATTTCTTGTGGATCCAAGCAGAGAAATGGGAGCAAATGATGTGTTTCCATGACAGCCTGGTAGTATTAAAGTAGCTCCAGATGCAGTTTAAACATCTGGCTGTGACGTGTGGACATGAATGGTAAATGGCCTGTATTTATATAGCGCTTTTACTGGTCCCTAAGGACCCCAAAGCGCTTTACATATCCAGTCATCCACCCATTCACACACTGGTGATGGTAAGCTACATTGTAGCCACAGCCACCCTGGGCGCACTGACAGAGCCAGGCTGCCGGACACTGGCGCCACCGGGCCCTCTGACACCACCAGTAGGCAACAGGTGAAGTGTCTTGCCCAAGGACACAACAACCGAGACTGTCCAAGCAGGGCTCGAACCGGCAACCTTCCGATTACAAGGCGAACGCCCAACTCTTCAGCCACGATGAAGTCAAAGTAAAGTCACATTTTATTTATAGAGCACCTTTCAAGACAACCATTTGAGACAAGTGCTTCAGCACAAAAGCAGAGCATAAAAAAGAGTGAAGTCATTGCAAGTTGTTACGAAACCAGTTTTTCCCCGGTTCTTTATTCGTCGAGGGATCCAGAAATGGCACCGGAACTCAGTAGCCATTTTACAAAATCTTTATTCATCTTTATTTAGCATGCACTTCTAGAAGGGAAGACGAGGCCGGTGTGTCCCTCTGCAAAATCTTCACCCTTTGTTAGTCACAGCCAGCTTTATAGAAGCAGCCCTATATAATCCCCCACAGTGTGCTGCAAACTCTGTGTCTGTGTCTATGTGCACGAGCACGTGAGTGCCTGTGTGTGCGCGTACCCGTATGTCTATGTGAGTGCACGTGAATGACTGTGTGCGCGTACCTGTGTGTATGTCTGTGCACGTGAGTGAATGTGCATATAGGTGTGGGAGTATATCAGTTAAAACACTGTGGGTGTGTGTCTCTTCCTAGAGGCCATAAATATCATCTCCCTCCAGACACAGTTATAAAGTTAAATGTTGAGACCCCCACCTAGGTATACCTGAGGAATTTCCACTTACATTAACTCCTTTCTGTCTTAGAATAGCTGATAACTGCAAACATCTGCGAACAAATATAATTCTATAAAGTTGTTCTATATGGTGTGTAACTGTTAATATAGAGCGTTATTAAATTTATTGCTAATGCAATCATATGGCACACTGACTTCTGAGGAAATTTTAGATGGCACTTGTCTTCAGAAAGGTTGCCTACCCCTGGTCTACAGGATGGACGGTGGCCCTGAGAGCTCACACACACTGCTGCTTCTAAAACACCATGAAACAGGAAAATTCTGTGAAAGCACAAATAATCAAAGTTCAAAGAGACAATAGTGACAGAAACAGAGGCTTCACTGGTGCTGTGAGGGAGGAATCCCAGAGAAACTTCCTTCCTGCCAGTATACGAGCCCACCAACAGAGACAGAACCAGTTCATCCTCCATCACTTACTGTGGCTCACGTTGCTCTTCTGTTGCTTTCCATCATATCTTTACTCGCTTCTTGTCTTAATTGCACTTAGAAACATGTTGAGTCTTTAACTTGTCACAGCTGCCCAGATGTTGCTGCTGAGAACATGTGGAGCTGATTCATGTAGTCATGTGTCTCTGTGAACAGCCAATCACAGGAAGACATTCAGAAGCAACAGAAACTCAGAGAAACAGCTGAGATGTGCTGAGTGACACAAGAACTAACAACAAATGTTAAAGTTCAAATGGTTGTTTTGTTTGCAGGGACTGTGAGTGGATGGAGACGTTGGTCTTCCTCAGCTTTGAGTTTCCTCTCTTATGAGAACCTCAGGGGAGAACATGTGCTCACTCTCAGCTGGTTTAACAGGAAAGAAGAGAAACTGTTTGTACAGCGAACTCTGCCACCTTTCTCTCCTCAGTCTGCTGCTGGACGCTGTCAGGCCCATGAAGCTCTGCTGTAAAGGCTTCCATGTCCCAGGCTTCACCTTTACCTGTGACCAATGGAGGCGTGGCCAAAACAGCGATGGGGAGTGGAGCAGCAGGTAGGAGAGGTGAGCCTCTAGTATGCAGCCTGTTATCTGTGGGAGGACATGACAGCAAATGTTGCTGATTCAACATCTGTGTGACAGCTGGAGCAGCACAGTCTGTAGGAAACATCTGTACATGTAGGAGACACCAAGGTTTACATGGTCGAAGCAGACGACTGACTCAAGCAGCCTCACATTACAGGCTGCTGGCTACAAGCACATGAACACAGTGACTGGTTTCACTGGTGTCTGTCCCAGTCTGTGGCAGAGATACAGGAAGTCACAGACAGATCCAGCCTGCACACACGTTTCCTCTGGGAGTTTCACAACACACCCTGTTTGTGTTTCTCACTAACATGTTGTAGTTTTCCTGCACACAGCAGCACTTTGATCATTTCTCCTGCTTTTCTTCCTTTTCTAGCTTTTATGCACTGACAGTAAAACAAAACTCCAAAGTCATCATCTGAGGAGCTTCTTAAGAGTTTCTGTGAGTGAAGTCAGCCGCTCAAAAATAAGTGTGTGTGTTGATCTATGTTATCTAATGTTCAGAGAGGACTGCACTGATTTAGCATCCAGATGAGCAGCTTATGAGCCAACAGAGGAGATTTAACTGTATTATTTTGGTTAAATGTAATAATTTATGATTTCATGTTCCAATATTTCACTTTTCCCAACGTTTTGTTATCATTTGGTGTAAAAACCATGACAAACAGCAGTGTTACAGTTGTTAACATTAGCTCCTATAGAGCACTCAGTCATTGTATTGGTGTTAGAGACATGAACATATCTGAGCTAATTGTGTGTTTCAGACGTGCAGCAAACCCAACTGTCCCTGTGGTTTTCCTGCTGTAGACATTATCCCCATGATGTTTTTAACGTTGACCTGGATCCGCCCCGGTGAGTCCTCTCCCTTTTCGGAACTTCTCCCGCCAGACTGCGCCTTCTTTAACACTCCTAGGACTGTGGGCAGGGGTGGAGGAGTAGCCTCGGTTTTTCGAACTAAACTCAGAGTGCGACTATTGCCCTCTGCCTCATATTCCAGCTTCGAGGTACAACTTCTGGAGCTGCTTGATTCCTCTCGGATTCTCTGTGTGGTAGTGTACCGCCCTCCAAAATGTATTAAGGACTTTATCAGTGAATTCGCTGAGCTTCTAGGATCTATCCTCTTGCTTAACGATCGTGTTCTTATTTGTGGTGATTTTAATATTCATTTATGTTGTGAGGCCGACCACCTCGCCAAGGACTTTTTATCACTCATTGACTCATTTAATATCACTCAGTGGGTTAGACAACCAACTCACACTAAAGGGCATATGCTGGGTTTGGTTCTGTCGTACGGCCTGGATATTTCCATCACTGACATTAATGATGCTGGGATTTCGGACCATTTCCCAGTTATGTTTAACGTCCAGTCATGTAACTTGGATCTGAACTTTGAGGGCCCACAGTGCCTAACACGCCTGATTAATTCGGAGTCTGTTGCCCTCTTTTCCGAGGCTTTTACTAACACTGTTTGCTATGATGACTTTAGTAATGCTTCCCTCTCGGTTGATGGTTTAGTTAACTTTATTACCTCTACATGCTCCTCCATCTTGGACACTGTAGCCCCAGTAAAGACCAAACGCCGTAAAATCTCTCGTCAACCCTGGTTAAATGAATCTACCATTGCCCTCAGACGTGATTGTCGCCGAGCTGAGAGGAAATGGAAGAAAGATCAACTCCAGGTGTCTCTAGACATCCTGTACATGAGCCGGTCCACATATCAGAAGGCCGCTAAAATGGCTAAAACATCTTTCTTGTCAAACATTATTGCAACTAACAGTCATAACCCTCGAGTTCTATTTAAAATTTTCAACTCAGTGGTTAATCCCTGCCCTGACGTCTTGATGGATGCCTCCCCGGGCCTTTGTGAGAAATTCTTGAACTATTTTGTAGATAAAATTTCACTACTAAGGGCTTCACACCCCCTGATTGTAAATCATGCCCCAATCTCAGTATGTTCAGCTGCCTTCCATCAGTTTGAACTGGCATCACTCACGACGTTAAAAGAATTAATTAATACCCAGAAAAATTCTAACTCTTTGTTTGACACCATCCCTTCGCGCATAATTAAGGAGGCGTTCGATACTATCGGGCCTTGTATCCTATTTTAATGAACTTATCATTGTCATCTGGCTGTGTTCCGACTGCCTTTAAACATGCAGTCGTGCAACCAGTTATAAAGAAAGCTAGCCTTGACCATAATACGCTAGCGAACTACAGACCGATTTCTAAACTTCCTTTTTTGTCAAAAATCCTAGAGAAAATTGTGCTTCAACAACTTCAGACTTATTTAGAGAGAAATGGTCTATATGAAAATTTCAGTCTGGATTTAGACAGCGTCATAGTACTGAAACTGCTTTATTAAGGGTTTTTAATGACCTGCTCCTAATTACTGACACGGGGCGTCCCGCAATCTTAGTCTTACTGGATCTGACGTCGGCGTTTGACGCTGTTGACCATGATATTCTTTTGACAAGGCTTGAACAAGTAGTTGGCCTAAAAGGAACTGTCCTTACATGGTTTAAATCCTATTTCTTTAATAGGTCATTCTCAGTCATGATAGGTAAATATTTTTCCACACCTGCTCTCCTTCGTTGTGGTGTCCCCCAGGGCTCGGTGTTGGGCCCTGTGTTGTTTTCCTTGTATTTGTTGCCATTGAGTTCAATATTTGCTAAACATAATGTCTCTTTCATTGTTATGCGGACGACATTCAAATTTATCTTCATCTGACAGGACTTCCTTCCTCCCCATTACATCTTCTGCTTGATTGTTTAAGGGATGTTAAGGAATGGCTATCACAAAATTTTCTTACATTAAATGAGAAGAAGACAGAAATTATTGTCTTTGACAGAGATACATCTCCAGGACGGCTGAATGACATATTTGGTCCTGCTGCTAGTCATCTTACTGATGCTGTTAGGAACCTTGGAGTCATTATGGATAGCTTATTTAAACTAGATAAACAGGTATCTAGTGTGGTTAAATCCAGCTTTCATCAATTACGTCTAATTTCTAAGGCTAAATCTTATATTCCCTACAAGGATTTGGAGAAACTTATTCATGCCTTCATTACTACAAGGCTAGATTACTGCAACTCCTTGTATATGGGCCTACAACTCTCCCTTCTTCAACGACTGCAGCTAGTTCATAATGCCGCAGCTCGCCTTTTGACTGGCTCAAGAAAGTACGACTCTATTACCCCTGTCTTTGCAAACGTACACTGGCTCCCCATTAAATTTAGAATTGATTTTAAAGTTTTACTGTTTACTTTCAAAAACTTAAATAATATGGCACCTGATTACCTAGCTGATCTTCTCTGCCCGTATAGCCCCATAAGAGCACTAAGATCATCAGACCAACTGCTCTTAGTGCAACCCAGGTCTCGCCTGAAAACCAGAGGTGATCGTGCCTTCGCCGTTGCAGCACCTAGGTTATGGAATACACTTCCTTTCCATATACGCGCATTGGATTCTATTCAGTCTTTTAAGTCACGTTAAAAAACATATATGTTCGACATTGTATTTAAGGTCAATTAGGGCAAACTGCATCCGGATTGCATTGGATTATGTAACTATTTTATTATATTTTCATATTTATAATTTTATTATATTTTGATTTTATGTGTACTGTGATCTTATGGAAAGCACTTTGGTGTACTTCGGTCTTTGAAATGTGCTATATAAATAAACTTTGATTTGATAAACTTTGATGATGCTGACGTCCTCTGGTCGGACGAGGTCACACGCACGTTTATGGATTCAGATGCTGATTGGACGAGACTGATGTCACACTTTGTGCTATAGAAGCAAATCAAAGAAGAACTAGTTGAACCTGAGCTGTCTGTAGTGGTGACACCAACACCATGGCAGCCTGCACATGCTGACCCAGGGTCAGTGTTGAACCTGTAAGCTGTGTCCTCATAGTTCAATATGTCCTCACTGCACAGATCAATGACATCAGAGCTGTAATGTTGTTCCCGTCTCACTAAAACTTCTGACATAAGGTGACTTTTCTGGGTGATTCCTACTCCAGGGTCACCAGTTTGAATCCCTCTGTTACTGCTGGGAACATGCTGATAAAGTGCCCTTGAGCAAGGCCACATCCAGCTTATGAAGCCAACCCTGGGCTCTGCTTGCTGGCAGAGACAGAGTAATAATAATAATAATAATAATGGATTGGATTTATATAGCGCTTTTCAAGGCACCCAAAGCGCTTTACAATGCCATTATTCATTCACGCACTGGTGGAGGCAAGCTACGGTTGTAGCCACAGCTGTCCTGGGGCAGACTGACAGAAGCGAGACTGCCATATCACGCCATCAGCCCCTCTGGCCAACACCAGTAGGCGGTAGGGTAAAGTGTCTTGCCCAAGACACAACGACCAGGACAGAGAGGCGGGGATCGAACTGGCGACCTTCCGGTTACAGGTACGCTTCCCAACCCCCTGAGCCACGGTCGCCCCGAGTAGATGAAACAGCTCAGTGGATCCTCTCAAGCTAACAGCGCTCTGTCATCAATAAGTGAAATAAGCTGACTCACCCACAGCTGCACACAAACACCTCCAACACCTACAGGTCAGTAGATCCACTGCTGTCGCTGATGGGCCCAAACTTTGCTTGTTCAGCGTTTGCTGCTGCTGACTTTGAAAATCACACCAATGGAATCAAATATATCGACTCACCTTAGACTAAAGAGAAGCTCGGCACTGCTCACAAAACTCAAACACAAAAGGCTTTTTAAAGACAACAATCACTTTGACAGACACACAAACATGACTGAGTACAGAGGAGCTGCTGGTTTGAAGCCACAGAAATGTTCAAATGTTTAAACACACTGGAGCGTTGCAGCCATGATGCATTTGTGCTGCTGATGCCACACACATTAGCTGCCTTACATTTTAGTACCAGTTCATCTCTGACTATGGCAGCACAGTCTTTCCAGTACAGTGATGTTGGTGGGGACAATGGGGACCGTACTGATTGTTCATTGGCTGTAAGCCGGGCACATGGACGTTTAACTGGTGCCTTGATTGCTCTGCAGTCTGTTGTGCCTGTGAGCTGGTCCTAAAATGAGACAGATTATAATTGTCAGCATTCTGTTAATGACTCTTATTATGTGCACTCTCCTCCACTGTCACACTAAACACATTAAACCTTTATTTTTGTATAAAGTCAGGATTTATTTATTGGCTCTTCTTAAAAACGTCACTAAGTGCAAACATCAGCAAACATTATACAAAAGTAGATTTAGAAGCTGAACAGAAATGAAAACATTTAAAGTGACAGTCAGCACAAATCCAGCTGACATCTCCATCCAATCCAAGTCTTCATTTAAAGTCATTATAAATGTGACACACGGTTTGTTACAGTATTAATCCTGCCTGATGCTGCAGGGCAAACATCATGAAACAGGCTCAGCATTTATTTCCATTAAAAAACTTTATGAAGGTTTTATCATTAAAAACTAACCATTGTTCTGTAGTCGTCCCAGGACTGTTGGTCAAACGTTCTCTCCACATGTTTAAGGTTGAGCTCACTTTATCGTCTCCCTGAAGGAGGAAAGCAGGTGTTACTAAACATCACAATAAAAAACATATGAAATGGGTGCACATGAGGAAAGAAGCCGTCTGCACTGTTAAAGCGATGCAAACCTCTTCACACATAAAGCAGCAACACCTCTCAGTTTAGCAGCAGCTGGTAAAACCCACAGTGATCTTGGAGCCTCCCTGAAGGACTCGCTCATCAATAACTGTCAGGAGGACGATTAAACCTTCTGCACACGTCCTGTAGTTACACACTCGGTGAAGAAAGACAATGTCCTCGCTCTCCAACATGATTTCATCCAGGACGCTCAAACACAGATTAGTTTCCAAATATTAGACGCACTGGTTCTTCATGCGTTTCTACCTGAGCACTCAAAGTCATTTATACAACAGGCCTCATTCACCTGTTGGTGCATCTGTTTCTGTGTGTGGCTGTTTCCATCAGTGCCTGATGTTTGTGATCTTTGATCTATTCTGAATTCTCTCTTTGTAACAAAAATATTCTTTGGCTTCTTTTGCAAACAAGGCAAAAGAATTTGAATGGATTCATTTACTGATCTTACTTTTCTAATGCAAAGCTGTCCTTTCAATGCTTTATGAATAAAACCAAACAATGTTTTTAAAACTTTCCCAAAATATAAAAGCTATTAAAACCATAAACTTCTGCTCCTTGATCATGTGATTCTTCTTCTAGACTGTATGTAATTGTTGTTGCTAATTATCAATAAAGTTGTTTTTTTATAAGTTATGTTGTAAAGGAAGCTTGGGGCGAGGGAGGAGGGGCGACTGAAAGCAGGTTCATATAGTGGGAAAGTTTTCAGGTCATGTGAGGGTATTTACTGATGCATCAACACTGTCAGATAAAAGAACGGCTGTTGCATTTGTTCTCCCAGAAATAAGTTTGGTGATGAGTAAAAGAATTACAGATGATGTGGCAGTTTATACTGGGGAGCTGGTAGCGATTTTACTGGCTTTGAACTGGGTGGAGGACGCACCAATAGGGAGCTATTTGGTTTGCTGGGACTCTAGCAGCTAGTGAGTATAGGTGATATGTCTTCAGACTCTAGGCAAGATATTGTTTTTGATATACTTCATTTATTGTATAGAATCAAACACAGAGGGATAGAAGTGGATTTCTTATGGCTTCCTGTGAATATCGGTGTTGATGCAATGAACAGGACGTTAAGTTTGTAAAAGGTGCAGCAAGAAGAAGTCGTGTAGGTTTGACTATAAAATGCAGTAAAAGTGAGGTGAAGAGTATAATCAAGGTAAAGATGAAGGACGAGTGGCAGGCACAATGGGACAGAGACGGAAAAGGCAGATATTACTATACAGAAAACAGTCGGGCCATGTAGAAGAAGCTGCAGGAGAGACGAGGATATAATCTGAAGAGTCAGATTTGGTCACACAGGCTTGAATAGCACACTTAAAAAGATGGGTAAACATGACACAGGAAGTGTGACTTCTGTGGACAAGAGGAGACGTTTGACGGGTTGTTAGCATCGTCAGGATGCTGGATGGAAATGCTGTGCCTGATAGGATGCCAGTGATTACACACTGTAAGAAATGTACATAAAAATTACAGTTAATAACTGTAAAATGGCAACGGTAAATTACCATTAAATCAAAAAGGGTAATTGATTGTAATATGGACATTACATTTCTGTAAATTGAAAAACGGTGATTTGCCTTTATTTTTACACTCCTAATATGTTGAAAATATATTCATGTACTGTAATATGGCCCATTAAAGTTAAGTAAAGTAATTAAAGTAAAGTAAAGTAAAGTAATATGGCCCAGAAAGTTACGGTGAAATGTTTTTAATATCAACAACCTCAGGCTGTTTGATAAAACAGTATATTTTAACAGTACATACAAACAATTACTACTAATAAAAAGTTCTAGAAGTTCTAGACTCTCACCAAGTATAACACAGTTACAATAAATAAAATATTTTGTGTTATAGGGAGGTTTAAATCATGGATTTGCCACTGTTCAGTCCGTGTTCAATCTGTTTGAGTGTGATACCACCTTCTGAAATTAAAATTAATGGATCAAAATAAAAATACAAAAAAATAATGAAATAATGTTAATAAATTGTTGTAGTTTGCAAGGTCAAGAGCAGTCAACGAATGTATTATAAAAGCTGTAACAATCAGTTTCCTTAAAGTCCACGTTTGGGAGAAAACGCATCACGTGTCTAAACCGTCATATATACATATATATATATATATGAAATTAGACGAGGAGGGTACGATGTTGTCAGAAATAGCTGTCTGACTTTGAGGTACTGCAACAGCAGAGGGCACCAATACTCCTTGGAAGCGCCAAATATTTAAAACCAAACCAACGAAGAAGAAGATAGCGCCACTTCTAACGGTCCAGACCTGGTCCAGACTGACTCCACTCAGCAAGGGAGCCTAGCAGCACCCTGCGAACCAACAACCTTCTCTTTCAATGTAAGTATATCATTAGACTTGAAACGTATATCAGCTGTAACCATAGTTCGCTTAGTTTTCTTGTTGCATTGAAAGCGTTCCTCTGTTACAGGCTTCGCCTTCAGTCCTGTTTAGTTTTCTGGAAAGTTCATGCTAATGCAGCAGGTTGAAGATTTTAGCTAGCTTTACTGTGAAACAAACGCCAGACAATGTTCCTTTTTGATTTCTGTGCCAAGTCAGTGAGTCACTGAGAGGTTATGTATTTCATTGTGACCTGCTTCTGCCATCCTGACCACTGTAGAGGAAATTAAAAAAAAAAATATGAGTTGGGTCAGTCATATACTCTGAATAAGCTCACTACACTTCTTAAAACTGAAACAACATTATCTGATGAGGGTATTTCCAAGCTTTGTGAGGCGGTCAAGGGATCCAGAAATGTGTAACAGGTGACCAATCAGCTGAGTCTTTATCAGATGTACTGTGTGACATTAGTGATGGTCAGATATTCAAAAGTAGTATTTTTTTTTAACCAAAATCCATTATGTTTCACACTACTGCTATACCAAGATGCCTTTGAAGTTGTTAATCCTTTAGGTTATGGAAATAAATAGATAAAACTGTAGTTAAAGGAACCTTGTTTTGCATGCTGGAGATAATTTGGGCTCACATTGCACTGGTGGCCTCTGCTTTAGTCGTACACAACATTTCTGTAGATACTGTTTAATGACGCAATCTGTTTTTCAGGGTGGTGATCCAAATCAGTGTGGAGCAGAATGCACCATAGAGATGTACAACTCTCCTGTTGAACACCTCAAGACTGAAGGTACACCAGATATAGAAGGAGTAAAGTTTGAGTCAGTTTTCAACTGTTTAAAATATTTTCACATCTGTCAGACAGGTTTGCCATTTTGATTAGGACACAAGATTTTATGTCATTTTGTCATATGATGTTGCGCTGTTTCTTAAATTTTTTTGTGAATAAAAAAAGAATGGTTCACCTACTCCATTCTGAATTGGAGCATCAAACAGTTTAAATACTCTGACTCTGATACCTCTTCAAAGCCGTGTGAGATCAGTCCTCAAACAAACTCTCAGCACAGTTAATATAAAACTGGAACTTTTTAAGGCTGTTGCCTCTCATGATTGATGACGTGGTGGAATGGAAGATGGAGCAGATGATTTTTACCCCACTGCATCCAATCGCGCATGTGCGAAGCCACTGCTGACATGTTATGCGCAGCAGCAGCAGAAAAGGACCTGTGAGGCTCAGCAACAGAGATTTTATTAGAAAACTACAGACATTTTGCGCTGAAAAATATAATTTTTTTCCCAGTGCATCATGATAACTTCATTTCAGTTTGTTTCTTTTTATCAACAAATAAAGGAGGTTACATATACGCTACTTTTTTTATTGCTCAAAACTTGTCTGAACACAAACTGCACTTGTTGGTCCACTGTGATGTATGTGGCTGAAGAAAACAAATTGCTGTTATTTTTAGGTTGTACAGTCCTGATCAAAAGTTTTAGACCATTTGAAAAATGGCAAAAAATCATATTTTGCATGGTTGGATCTTAAGAAGGTTCCAAGTAGAGCTTCAACATGCAACAAGAAGAAATAGGAGTAAGGCAAAACATTTTTTGAGCATGCAATTTATGAAAAACAACGCTTAAACTGAAACAGGCTGTTTTACAGCTGATCAAAAGTTTAGGACCACACCTCCAGAAAACATGGGTAAACCCCCAAAACAGAAAGTTCCAAACTTGAACTCAGTAATTAATTGGTCCGCTGTTCTTGTTGATCACTTCATGCAAGCGTTTCCATGAGGTGAGTGGGAACATTTCTCCAAGTGGTGAAGAGGGCCACATGAAGGAGGAACTTGTCCATTCATAGTTGGATTTAGATCAGGAAAGACGCAGGATGGTCCAAAAGAGTGATGTTATTCTCCTGGAAGAAGTCCTTTGTCCTGTGGGCATTGTGTACTGTAGCGTTGTCCTGCTGAAAAACCCAGTCGTTACCACACAGATGAGGGCCCTAAGCCATCACGGATGCTTTCTGCAACATCTGGACATAGCCAGCAGCCTTTTGACACCCCTGCACCTCCTGAAGCTTCATTGTTCCACTGAAGGAAAAAGCATCTCGCCAAACATTGTGGCACCCCCTCATCTGTAAGGCGAAGAAAACATCTCAGGTGGGATCTGCTTGTCATGCCAGTAAGGTTGGAAACCATCAGGACCATCAAGGTTGCATTTTTTTTACAGAATAAAAAAAGGTTATATTTTTTTTCTCATCAGAGAATTAGTTTTTGAAGCCCTTCAGTCTCATATGCCATTTGATGGTTATGGGGGGTGCAATCAGACCACTAATGGCCTTAATTTGGGTTGAGGATTTTTTAGGTCTTCCACTTCACGTTTTTGTTCCATAACCCCCAGGATTATTTAAGAAATGACCGTCTTAACTGCATCCCACCTCAGCAGCGATGGCGCGCTGTGAGAGACCCTACTTATGCAGTTCAACAAGCCGACCATGTTCAACAAGGAAAGGTTTTTTGCTTTTGCCATCAGAACATCCTGACAGTCTGACTACCTGACAGAAAATGACAATGAATCCACAGTTTTCCACAGATTTGGCCTTTTAAAGGCATGTGGTCCTAAACATTTGATCAGCTGTAAAACAGCCTGTCCCAGTTTAAGTTTGTGAAATGTAAGTTAAATGTTTTGTCATTCCCATTTCTGCTTGTTGCATGTTGTTGGAACCTTGTTAAGATCCAACCATGCAAGTGGTTTCAAGTGGTCTTAAACTTTTGATCAGGACTGTATTTAATAATCGATTAGTTTCTTCTGAATGGATTAAGAATGCTTTACGTCCGCATTGCGATGCATCACAATTGTAAGTCATTATACGATTAATTGTGTCAGCTCTATTAGATGTAAGATTGTATATTTGCTTTTGAAATGGGCAGTTTGCTTTATTGTGCTTTGTATTTGCTTTCAGACTGCAAGGAAAGAACGCTAATCTACACCGAGCATCTGAAGAACAACAAACAAGTCCTCCAGCACATTGAATCCAAAACCTGTTCCAGTTCCTCAGCGTCAGAGACTGTTTTGAAAGCCCTCTACTATCAAGTCTGGATAAAAAGAAACTTTGCCAACCACTGCAAGTATCAAGTGTTTTAAATTTTGTTTGACTGTTTATTATGTACTTATTTGTTTTTGGTTGTATTAAGTTCATTAATTTGATTATTAAGTATGAATTGTTTAAGGCAGCATGGTGGTTAGCACTGTTGCTGCACAGCAAGAAGGTCCTGAGTTCAATTCCACCATCAGGCCGGGGTCTTTCTGTGTGGAGTTTGCGTGGGTTCCCTTCCTCCCACCGTCCAAAGACATGCAGTTTGTGGGGATAGGTTAATTGATTAATCCAAATTGCCCATAGGTGTAAATGTGAGTGCGAATGGTTGTCTGCCCCTGTGTGTTAGCCCTGTGACAGACTGGCGACTTGTCCAGGGTGTACCCCGCCTCTCGCCCTATGAAAGCTGGGATAGGCTCCAGCGCTGCGACCCTGAAAAAGGATAAGTGGAAGTGGATGGATGGATGGTTGTTAACTGTTTAATTTAATCATTGTCTCTATTGGTTTTTATTAATGTTTCTAGCAAATTATGACAAAAAGTCAAAGAATGTAAGTTTTATGCCAGTTAGCCCTATTATGTTTATTACCTCATTTGTTGGACCTTAATTTGTTTAGACGACATTCTGTCTGCAACAGCTGCCAATAATTTCGTGTAAATATGAACTTTTAAATAAAAAGGCATGTTTTGTATTATACAGCTCTTCTGTGCTTTGTCAATAGGAGACGGTAAACAAGCTTATTAAAATGTATTTTAACTGGTTTACTTTATATTAGTTTTTTATTTCAATGTAATAATTGCACAAAAACCAAAGTTCACTGTGAATTTGACATTTATCAACAAGTATACAGTTATGTATTCTGCATTATCACTATATTTTCCACGGTGAAATTCTGGCAACCACAGCTGCCAGTAATTTACCGTAATATTCAACTTTTTAGGTATGATACCGTATTATTTTATACAGTTTCACTATATTTTACAAAGTAAGACTGTAATCAGGTTAACGGAATGTCTGTTGTTTTCACATGAATTTATGTTTAAATTCAGTCATTTACTGTAAAAGAAATAATTATTATTTACTGTGAAATTTAAGATTACCAAGATAGGATACCGTTTTGTGTTCTACATTTACAATTTATTTTTCACGGTGAAATTCTGGCAACCACAGCTGCCAGTAATTCACCGTAAATTCTACAATATTTTTTTTACAGTGCAGGCTGGACTTTGTCTTCCTGTTACAGATGGATCCAGGCCCTGGATGACTCCTGGAGACACATGACCAACACTAGGCTGCCTTCATCCATCCTTTCCTCCTTCATTGAGACTCTGAGTCAGAATCAGCATGTATGTAACAGGGTGGGGACCTACAACTACCTGGATGGGTGGCAGTAACAACAGCAGTAACAGCTACAGTATTAATCGAAGAAGTGAAGTTGATCATTTATTTAATCACATTTTAATGAAGATTTGACAAAACAAGGATGAAGTTTGTGTTTTGTTCGTTTTATCAGTGATTTGAATCATTTCATTTCAGAGAGTGAAGTTAAAGCAGACGTGTGAACACACTAATAAACATAAAGGGACACAACTACTACTCCATGATGTAAACCTGAAGTATTACACAACTTTATGAACCACCTGTTATCCTGGTAGACGAGTACAGCAATAAATCTTTTACTTGAACATCTTCTGGCTCCAATAAGCTTTGAAATGTGACCATGAAGTTAGCTACACACTGACTGAAACCCACAGCTGTGACTGTGGATCACATCCACATACAGTGTACCTGCTGTCTATGTGTGAGCCTTTGCACTGCTGCTCACAGCATCATTATATCACTCAGCACTCGGTGCTGTTATTGAATCCACTTTTTACTGTACGTGCAATCAAGCTCCTCTGCAGAGCTTCATGAAGATGCTGAGATAAAGAAGTTCACCTGCTAGAAAATATCTTAGAACCAGTTTATGTGTTAAAGCAGGGGTGTCGAAATCCAGGCCTCGAGGGCCGGTGTCCCTGCAGGTTTTAGATGTGTCCTTGAACCAACACAGCTGATTTAAATGTCTAAATTACCTCTTCAACATGTCTTGCAGTTCTCCAGAGGCCTGGTAATGAACTGATCATTTGATTCAGGTGTGTTGACACAGGGTGGGATCCAAAACCTGCAGGACACCGGCCCTCGAGGCCTGGAGTTTGACACCCCTGTGTTAAAGGATCCTTTGCAGTTGTGATTGTTGCCTGTTTTTGTCCTTTGGTTCCTGGGAGCCTTTTAACATTTCCATCAGCAACAAATATCTGAACAGGGTTTATTGTTGGAAATACAGGATTAAATAGTTGTGATTATTTGTAGAGTATTTATTAGATGTTGTTAAAGATGATCAGATAAGCTGTTTGTTTAGTTTAATGCTGTGGCTTCAGTCAGCATCACTGTGCTGTATAGTTTTATTTTTCTGATCTTTCTGTTAGAGTTGCTGAATAAAAGCCTGGTTGGTCTGCACCTCACCTCTGCCTCGAGCCTCCTTCTTTAAACCAGCAGAGGGTCTTCATTCAGTGATTACAGCGCGAGTTGTTCTGCAGGAGACCGAGAGAACTGTCCTTGGTCCATAATGACATTAATCCTCAAAAATAGTTCTGGCATAATAATTGTGCACACAGTGTAAAACTGAAGAAGCTTCTCAGATGAAATGTCTTCAAGAAACTTAAAAAAGTCCAGACACTTTTGTTTCTGAGCTCCTTAATTCAATTCAATTTTATTTATATAGCGCCAAATCACAACAACAGTCACCTCAAGGCGCTTTGTATTGTACAAAAGATACAGAGAAAAACCCAACAATCATATGACCCCCTATGAGCAAGCAATTTGGCGACAGTGGGAAGGAAAAACTCCCTTTTAACAGGAAGAAACCTCCGGCAGAACCAGGCTCAGGGAGGGGCAGGGCCATCTGCTGCGACCGGTTGGGGTGAAAGAAGGAAGACAGGATAAAGACATGCTGTGGAAGAGAGACAGAGATTAATAACAGATATGATTCGATGCAGAGAGGTCTATTAACACATAGTGAGTGAGAAAGGTGACTGGAAAGGAAAAACTCAATGCATCATGGGAATCCCCGGCAGCCTACGTCTATTGCAGCATAACTAAGGGAGGATTCAGGGTCACCTGGTCCAGCCCTAACTATATGCTTTAGCAAAAAGGAAAGTTTGAAGCCTAATCTTGAAAGTGGAGATAGTGTCTGTCTCCTGAAAGCTGAAGTTTTGTGTATATGTGTATATATATATGCTATATTATCCTGGAGGATAAACATGAGGGATTAATAAAGTTCTATCTCTCTATTAAAATCCCTCAAAATAAAGGAAATGTGAATTTCAGGCAGACATGTTTTTGAAAGAGCCACTTAAATGGAAAAATGTCACTATCAACTGTTGGGAACGAGCCTCATTAGGACCTCGAGTGTGAGCGACTTTGTTGAGTTTTAAAACCAGCCAATAGGAGCTTCTGTGGATATCAGCTGAGGCTGAACTCAGGAACACCATCACATATAAATACACAGAATTAAACACTAAATTAAAGACATAATTAAATAAGGACCAGATCAACATGATAGAGGTCAAAGGTCAGTCAGAAGAGGTGTGGTTAAACACTGGCAGTACAGCGACCTAATGCAGTTTGGTTACCGCCACTGGAAAAGCCCCGCCCCCTCTGAGCCTCCACTGTGTCCTCAGCAATGTTCCCTCTAATTTTTCACGTGTCTGAGCGAACACACAAACTCCCTGAGCGTCACTTGGACCACTGTGAGCGACATCAGACGTGTGCACTGTGGTCACGCCTGCATCTAATCCATCCAAGTTACATGGTTTATTAAAATAATCAGATTACAGCATTTATGTTAGACTACTTTTAATTAACTGCTTTAGCCCACTTACAATGAAAATGTAAAAAAAATCTAGTCATTGACCTGTGTAGTATGTTAACACTATTGGAAGTAAAAATAACTTGAACTCCAATTTCGAAAACACAAATTTTTTTTCTTTTCTTTTTTTTTTTATAAAGCTCTGACTTGTATTATGAGTCTGTGATCTGGGAGAGAGTCCTGTAACTCTGTCTGCCAAATACAGTAAATAATGACCAATGTTGGGCAATAATTATATAGTTACCGTAATTGTCGGGCTATAAGCCGTTACTTTTTGCACAAGCTTTGAACCCTGCGGCTTTTAGTCAGGTGCGGCTTTTCTATGGATTGTCCATGATTTTTGTGACATCGTAAGAGGATTTGTTTTGTTTGTTCCGCTGTTTTGCGGCACTACGTTGCCTGGCGGAAGGGCATGTGATCAGACACACAGTATCGGGGTTCAAGAGTGGTATGTTGGTCACATGTCCATCCGCCAGGCAACAGTGCCGTACGAAGTAGCGCGAAAAACAAACTTCAAAGTAGCGCTACGCGTTCAGCGGGAGGCGTAGATGACGAGCGGCGATAAACTTGCGAAAAGCAAGTTATGCTCAACTCCACCGGTGGATTCTGACAGCGTGGAAAAGTGTGAAAACATCCATGATCACCAACGGATTTCAAAGGGCTGGACTGCTGCATGATGGAGAGGAGGACACCGCCACGGCCCTTCTGAGGGTGTTCGACTCTGACACTGACAACGAGGATTTGTTTGGTTTTGAAAGTGACAACAAAGGAAAGAAGCTGAGAGTGGATGACGTAGCCATCCCGAGCCCGTTCGTATCCGACACTGGAGAAGAGGACTTTGGTGGTTTGAGTGCGCAGGAAGATGGTGGTGAATAACTGACTTTTCTTCTTGTTAAAGCCGTGTCACTGCACCTGAGCCTAAAAGGTTGGCTGAATCTATTTTTCTGGTGTGCTGTAGGTTATTGTTATGTACTACATTTGTTACTCATTTATGAAGCACAGTACATGTTTCATACTTGAAATTACCGGTACTTGTACATATACCTAAAGACTTATGCAAATATGTACCCCTAATTTGTTTTTCAAAAAATTTATAAAAGGGATGTGTCTCCAAACAGCCATCTCTTTCCTGACAATTCCCTTTGTGCATATCCTCTTACATATGATAAATCAACATTGAAACACCTGCGGCTTTTAGTCAGGTGCGGCTAATGTATGTACAAAACAGGATTTTCCCCTGATTTTAGCTTGTGCGGCTAATATTCAGGTGCGCTTTGTAGTCCGGGAAATACGGTACTTCTTCAAGTAAAAGTAAAACAAAGTTTTTTGCAGCTGTTTACCTAAAAATGCAGCCAAGGCGTTTTTAAATAAACATTTCAAACTATTTACAGAACAATCAGCTGTTCTGCTTCAAATCTGATGCCACACAAATTATTTGTGCCACTCCAAAAAATAATTTCTGTCCACTATGAGATAAAAGAGAACAACAGTCTGATACCTGCAGGCCTGACAACAGGAGATGTATCACTGCTGTAACACCTGTAACATTCAGCAGTCGCCTCATTGTTCTGACACACACAACAAAACTATTGACTACACTACACACTAACTACACACTAACTACACACTAACTACACAAGATTTGTGCTAAACGTCTCAAATCTCTCACATCTCATAACACCTCCGTCACTCCTAGGACTTCCCCCCGTTTCTTAACAACTAGATGCCACGTTGCCATATCATTTTTTGATTGGTCCACATGGTCCTTTTTTGGACGAATATGAAAGGGGGATCGGGGAGTTTGTTTTTGCTCACAGGCTTTCAGGCCTTTTTCCTTATAAAACACCGTTTTTACCGTTTATCCTGCAGTAAATATAAACAACGATAGTATTCAGGAAGAAAACCAAACATTGCAGATATTTTTATCATAACTCTGGTTTTACGTGGCCTATCAACATAATTTAAAAACTGGTATAAAGTCCACACTTTTTCCGTCAGTTGTTCCGTCTGTCCTGCTCATATCTCCAATGGTTGTACACGTTGTCATTAACGTGGCTTCACTCCACATCAGCCACGCCGCTTTGCTAGCTAAAACACCGGTGTTGGCACATAAGGACGCTGTCATAGCCTGTCAACGATGTTGATTGGCTGCGCATATACGAATGTGAATCGCATTATTGGCTGGACTATGGGATAAGGTGGCATCGTTCCCATACGGGAGCAGCCAGTCACTAACACTGCACAACAGAATTGTTAAAGTATTAATTTGAATTTCAATTCAGGTTAGATTTTTTTTGTGCGCAACGCAGAATTTCTGTGCGCAGAGACCATGTCAGCGGTGCGCAATTGCGCACATGCGCAGCTTAGAGGGAACATTGGTCCTCAGCCAGGAGTAGCAGGTCAGAGGGGGCGGGGCCATGTCAGAACTTATTTTAAGTGAAGTTTAAAGTGGAGTGACAGCAGGAGTCACACAGCAGTAACCAGCTCTGTCTGCCAGGGTCAAAGGTCAAACAAGTCCTGCAGCTGACCCACACACAGACTTACACTGTTCTGCAGAGAGTGATGAATCCACACATCACTCGGCTGGAGGAAGATGGGTTTCCACACCGTCCAATCAGAAACCAGCGTTGAAGCTGAGACCTGTCTCTGTGACAGGAAGTCCATAAACAGGCAGACCCTCTGCAGCAGGCTAACCTCTGACCTCTGAGACAGAGGGAGGAGTTTGTGTCAGCAGGGGGCGCTGCAGCAACACACTCTGAGAAGCTGGCCTGGGTTCCGGTCTTGGAGGTTTATGAGGATTGACCTTTTTAAAAGTCCATCTCACATCTTCTGTTTTCAGAGTTAAAGTTACAGCCTCAACGTCCTGCTGAGGGTAGAGGATCTGCTCTCTGTTGTCTGCGTCAAAACAAGCATAGAAGATGTTGAGCTCGTCTGCGAGAGAACACTGACTGTGTTTTCCTTCTTGTAGTCAGTGATGCAGCGCAGTCCATTCAACAGTCTCCTGGTGTCAAAACTGTGGTAGCTGGACTCCATTTTGTCCCTGTATAAAGGCTCATGTACCCACTGAGCTCTGCTCTCAGATCTGTGAGGCTTTAACAAACAACAGTTTAAAATCATGTTTAGCATCTTCTGTCAGTACAGAAGGTCACACACTTTCCTGAATGTTTGAACCCTGAACTACTGGCTGTTCATGTCAGCCTGGATACAAATACAGACCTGCCTGCTGTCATAGACCCCAGCACTCACATATTACTTATAAGTGACTTATATATAACTATATCTCTCTCTATATATAGATATGCATGTATATATTGTGTATATTGTGCTATTTCTTACTTAGTGTTTTGTGTGTCTTTGTTACTGTTTGTACTGCAGCACTGTAACCAAAATAATTTCCCCTGGGGATCAATAAAGTATTGTGATTGTGATTAAATGAAGTGAATCCAGTGTGATCTCCAGTCAGAGCAGAGGACGATGATGTAAGGAATGGGATTTTAATCAGCCTGTCTCTTTGAACTCTCAGTATCACAAAGTAATGTCGTAACATCTGGACTGACGTGTTTACTGTCAGCTAGTTTAAAGGCTGTAGGTTGC
Source organism: Oreochromis niloticus (assembly GCF_001858045.2). NCBI lineage: Eukaryota > Metazoa > Chordata > Actinopteri > Cichliformes > Cichlidae > Oreochromis > Oreochromis niloticus. Next base: position 23,510 of record NW_020327196.1, read on the forward strand.
AGCTGTTGCTCTAACACTGTATAAATGTAACAGGGCTCAGTGCTGGTTCTAATAGTCTGAGGTGCTTCAGGCTTTATTTGTGAAGAGCACAGCAGCTTACAGACACGTAGCTGGGCCTGGACCGCCCCAAAGGAGCCTGCAGTAAATCCAGCAGCCGAATGATGGAAATGCAACACAGAAGTGATGAAGAGGAGCAGAATTAAAGCCAAAGTCCAGTTCATACAGTTAGGTCCACAAATCAAAAAAGGGAAAATAAAATATTGGCTGGATGCACCTGTCTGCGCCCTTAATGCTCTTTGGTCGCTATGGTAATGTGTAAACATTTCTTTCAAAATAAGACACACAACTAAAACACAAAAGACCCAGGGAAACAAAGTTAACGATAAAAACCCTGAAAACCATAAATTTCACACTGAGCCTCGACTCTCACGGCCCGGTACCAAACGACTCATGGACCGGTCCGTGACCCGGGGGTTGGGAACCGCTGCATTAACACATGAGTAGTTCAGGGCTGCACATCATTTTCATTGTTAATATCTTTGTGAAAAGCACATTGATGTGAAAATCTTCATGAGAGTCAGAGTCCCAACACAATTAAAGATTTATTTAAAAGAAAATCACAAATTATTATCATCTTCAGAACATTTCATTAAATATTGGAGACAGACTGCTGTGTACATCTCATTACTATCCAAATAACCTACAGTCCACAAACGCATCATGAACCAGTGTTCAGGGCTGTGGTCTGTCCCCAGTTACATGGATCCAGCTGGTTCCCTGGAGGTGACTGTTGTTGTGATTTGAGCTGATGAATAAACCTGAACTGAATCAGGTGTCCAGTTACTTTTGGTCCCTTTAAACCAGGATGTGAAACTCCTGAGCCCTTCATCCAGAGTTCAGGTGGAAACCCTGAATGATGTCAGGGTTCCTGGGTCACTTAGTGAGTGTTTCCTGTTTGATTGTGTCAGCCGTCTGTGCGTCATCTTCACTTCATCCTGTCATCACCATAAACCCCGCCCACATCCTCAGCCTGTGAGTGGGCAGGGGCGGATCTAGAAGGGTGGCATGGGGTGCCAACTGCCACCCTAAAATGATCCCTTGCCACCCCAAGTGCCACCCCAGTTTTGCATATGACAGTGTTGTTTATTAAAATAAGATAGCATTAACAGTTTGAGCGTAGTTACAGTCAACAGTGAATATAAATGCTAAAACTGAATATATTGCATAGTGTTCCCCCCTCCACCATTAACAAATGGTTCAGCCCATAGCAGGGACCGGCTTTTTTCGTGTTTTTAGTAGCGAGCGATGTTTATGATTGTGCCAGAGCACATTTTGAACAACACCATGGGAATTTCGGATTTCACACAGGTGGTTGGATGTTACACTCTGGAAATGGAAGGAAGGTGAGTGTTATTAACCCTCAGTGGTCCACGGACACGCTGCACCTCCAAATCACATGACTGATGTAAGCTGACATAGCAACAAGCTGCAGCCACGCTGAGTCTCTATTTCAGCCCACATTGAAAGTTCGGACTTCAATGTTTTTAAATTTTAATTACAGGCCAGTAAATCCAGAGTTATGATAATATATATAAGCCACGCTTTTTACTAAATACTGTCGTCACGTTTTTGTGTGTGTGTGTTTTAAGCGTTTTCTAATGACAGTGCGAAAACAGTAAAGAAAGGGGAAAAGCCACCTCTTTCCTATCGGTGGTAAAATGCACCATGTCGACCAATTTAAAAAAAGTCAACATGTGGGATTTGGTTGTTTAGGAAGAGGGGAGAGTTTGGGGTTAACGGCAGCGAGACAGTGCGAGCGAGTGTGTGTGTGTGAGAGAGAAAGAGAGAGTGTTTAGATGTGGGAGATTTGTGACGTTTAGTGTGGAGTGTATACTTATTGTGTTGTGTTGTGTAGTTGTTCTGTTGTGTGGTCGTTTTGTTGTGTGTGTCAGTGAGGGCACTAAAGAATGTCACAAAGGCACATTTGCAATGTAAACACTGTCACTAAGTAGAAAACCAGCGGAGTGATACACCTCCTGTTGTCAGGCCTGCAGGTTTCTCCCTGTGCTGTTCTCCTGTCTTTTGGTGGACAAACTTTTTTTTTTTTTACTGGCACACATCATTTGTGGGGCATCTTATTGCAACACCTGATTGTTCTCTCATTTTAGTTTTAGTAATATTTTTAAATGGTCGTACAAAATTAAAAAACGGCAGGTGTATTGGCTGCATTTTTATAAATAAATAAATAGTAGTTGTATATGTTTACAAAATGTACAATTTATATTTGCATTTCAAGTTATAAACATTTACCCAACATGTCTGTGGGGGGGGGGGGGGGGGTGTTACAGTAAAAAATACTGCTAGGATTTTAAGTTCTTTGTGTGATTTCAGATCAGTAATAGTATTATTAATAGTAATAGAAGTACTAATGCAGTATGTAAGTGAAAAAAACAACTACATTCAGTTGAGCTGAAAAGATACCAAACAAGGCAAGGGGGGGGAAAGTAAAATGAAACAATCTGAGTGTGAAATACAAATGTAAACTCAAAAGGAGTCACAAATGGCTGGTTGTATTTCAGACCTCAGTGGGTTCATCCAACAAATCATGAAAAATTAGGTTTAAATTTTTGTTCATGACAGTGCAGATTTCTGACATTTTGTGTAATTTAAGCTGTAACAATGTGACTGTTTTCTAACAGTGTGAAACTTAAGTTAGACCTGTGTTTAAAAATGAACCGCCGTATGTTGTGTAGCTTTCTGGATTTTATACTTATTGGGCTACATATTTATTTATTATACAGGCTATACAGTACATAACATCAAAACTCACATGTTTTATGTAACTAAAGTGTGTATTTATGTGGGCTACAGACGATAATTAAGTTATAGACTATATTTATATGAAAAACTTGTATACTTACTGCATTTGAATCATTTAACCATATGTAACCACCTGCATATGTGTTTGGGGAAAAAAGGCTTTGATTTTGCCACCCCATTTCATTTCTTTGCCACCCTCATGCCACCCTAAGAAATTTCTCTAGATCCGCCCTGTGAGTGGGTCCTGTCTTCTCCAAGTCCACACCACCTTCATGCATGCAGGGCACCCCCTGCAGACCTGATCCCTCCGTCCGTGCACATACCACTCACACCCGTCTCCTCAGAGTGGGGCGAGTTTTATAAAGTGATATTTCAGTGTGAATTTATACAATGACTTTATCTTTGACCCTGACACTGTGGAGACGCCTCATACAAAGACTTGTTTTAGACACTAGTCTGTAAAGGTGTATGTAAGTAAGTAAGTAAGTAAAATGTATTTATATAGCGCTTTTCACAGATAAAAGTCACAAAGTGCTTTACAACACAGGAAATGGGAATATATGTTAGAAGAATTGTGTTGCCTTTGATGTACATTGTCACATTGACTCAGTAACAGGACATTGACAGATATTTTAGACAGACCCCCCCACTAAGGTGCCAGTTATATTCTCGTCACGTATGTAATAATAACTTCTAAGGTCTCCTGACAGGATAATAACACAAACAGACACACATGGAGCTGACTGTGAGTCCACAGGAGGCCTCAGTCCCCTCACTGTCTCTGCTGTGGTGAACATCTGGAGTCCTTTAACTGTCAAAGGACTCAGAGAGGACGCCTCTGGTCTGCTCGCTTTATCTCCACCGTCTCCACCCACATCACTGACACTCAGCCCCACCCTGTCTCTATCAGTGACCGTTCACCCACTTTAACTAAGGTGGAGTTTCAGTCACTTCATCACATTTACTGTGATATGTTTCATCAGCAGCTTCATGGGAGAATCAAACTCTGTTGGTTCGTTTACACAATAATGTTCCTCTAATCAGACACACACACCAACACACACACACACACACACACACACACACAACAATAACACTCAAGACCCAGTTCAGTCTTTTTATGCAGGGGACGCTTGATCACTGATGGAGCCGCAGTGTGTCGGCCTCTCCTGCAGCCGCGCGACAAGCCACGCCCACCACAAACCACGCCCACCACAACGCTTAGATTACTTTTGTAAACAAAATCTAAACAAAAGTAAGAATAAAAGTAGAAAAAGATACATATGAACAAAAATGTGAAAAGTCTAAAATTTAATTTGTTGTAACTCAGGAAATTCCCAACTCTGGTATAAAGCACAGCTTAGCCTTAGCAAATGTTAAATAAGCCAGAAAAGTCGTCACTTACTGATTTCTGTTTCACTGATAAATATTGTCACACTGGGGTTTTTGCAAATGATATCAGTGACCACTGTGTGGCAGCTGTAGTCAGACAACTGAAGCTCCCACAATCAAGACCACACATAGCTTTTAAAGGAGATTTAAAGCTTTTCTGTCAGCAAGCTTCATGATTTATGGGACTATAACTGGAACAGAATCTCACCAATGGTGAGCTGGCATTGAATTATTTTTATGACATTTTATCAAAATTATAAATAAGCATGCGTATTAACACATAGTGAGTGAGCATGTTTTCTTCCCACGCAGTGAACAGCGGACGCTAATGTTTTTGTCACTTTTTATGGAATCAAACTCAAAGTAAGGGCAGTACTTCCACGCTTTAAATGCTGCCCGCTCATACTCTCTTCCACACTAGATATAATATCCATTGTAATCTAATAACATTTTTTGCAATAGTAATCCCTTACTTTACTCGTTACTTGAAATAAGTATTCAGATTACTGCCCATCGCTGGTTGGAGCTGTGCACTTGTGGTTTACCCTTTCCACCTTGTGTACACGTTTATCTTTGCTCTGTGTACTTGTACCTCTGAGTGGAAGCTGAACTCTTGAGTTCAAGTATTGAAGCATCAGCTGTAACGTTAAAGTCCAAATAGTTCTCCAGACAAATTCAGTCTGTTTTTGCCAAGTGTAAACTCACTGGATGAGCGCCAGATACACAGAATCAAAAAGGGAAAAATTAGTTTTCTTATGTAATGTCCCCGTCACAAATTGGCTCAAGGAGAGTGGGAAGCAGGAGTTCACAGATGAAATGTACAAATAAATAAAGTGGAATTTATTCAAACTTTACGAAAACTTCAACACATCAAATATAAGCAGTTCAGCAGGGAGTGGATGTTAGTCGTATGTGCCGATGCAGGTGGATGCAGAGAGAGGCCAGGGCCACGTTCCAACCTGAACACGCTGCACAGTGTTTTGTTCCATTTGTTAGGGATAAATGAAATGCTTCCTTGAAAGGATGTGTGCACTCACCAGTGGGCGTGGAAGCAGGTGCACCCTCATTTGGTGGGTGTGCAAGAAAAGTCATCCTGTCACAGAGCAATGCCTACATAAATCACACCACTCTGCTTAAAATAATAATAATAATGTTTAGTGAAGCAGGTGAACCAAAGGGCTGGTTTTAGCAGGCTGGGAGACCCAGGTGTGCTGCTTTAGCTCGTGAAGCTCTTATGCTAGCCTCCATCTATAAGCTGGGATCATAGGAGCACTGCAGTCCTTACTAGATCAAGTATTGTTATTTATGCAGGTGACAAAAGTTTAAATTCACAGAGTCATATAATTGAGCCTTGTTTGAAAAGCAGGTGTTTAATGCAGCTGCTCAGAGTTCACACACAGTAGAAGAATCAGACTTGAGTCACATTTCAAAGCACTGGAAAAATACTTAGCAAGTAATAATGAAAACACCCAAAGACTCAGTATATATGCTGTTTAGTCCTGTATTTGATATTAATGTGCTGTTAAGAGAGGATCTTATGTCCTCTTTTACAAAGCCAGCCCCTTTGTTTTATGATGTTTGTGTATAAATAAATAATAAATGTAGGTGTATTTATAAGTGTGAAGGAGCCCTGGGAGAAAAAACTGAAGCTTGTGCCAAAGAACAAAAAGGAAAGAAAGATCAGCGGCTGCAGTTTCCTCTTGTCCTCCACAGCAGCTGAACTACAGTGTGCAGCAGAAGGCTCTCCATGGTAGAAGTTAATTAGCAGTTTTTGATTAGCATTCTTACATAGATCTCAAATTAAAAACCAATGATTGATGCAAAACTCATTTGTTGCTTTGGGTTTGCCAGTTTCAGTTTATTTAATATAAACCTTTAGTTATGTAACTTCTTCTTCAAGTAATGATTGAAGACAAAGAGAAGGTAATAAGGCAAAGATGTGGTATTGGCCACTAGTGAAGTGTGTGACTGTCAGGCTGCCAAACAAACCTCTTCTCCAGCACGTCACACTTGGGGAGCTTCCTGAAAACTGTGACTGAGACAAGAGCAGAGATTAGACGTGGAAAGGGATCATTCAAATGTATCTGCACCTTTATCTTTAACTTTATCTGCACCAAGTCTGATCTTTTTGATCATTCATCTGAAAGCAACTTCAAATTCAAATATAAATCTGGGGGAAGAAACATTGACCGACTCCACATACAGAGGAGACTGAAGACATAAAATAAAAGAAATGAAATAGCCAGTCGAGCAGTTTGCTTATTTGAGGAACTGTTTAATAATAGATTTTTCATAAACTCTGAGACATTTTAAGTACATTTGTAAATACGCCCTCTAGTGGAAAATTTGTGTTGATGAAGATAAAACAAGGGTGGACATTTCAGCAAACAATGATCCCAAACACAGCCAGCTGGTTTCAGAGAGAGAAAATAAAGCTGATAGAACGGCCATTGACCTGACCTGAATCCTCACAGTTTATAGAAGGAGCCCTGTTGATGTGGAGAAACATCTGAGCACATGTAATGTGCAAGCTAAGAGCATTTGAGCATCTCATGGTGGTTACCTCGGAGACTATCTGTCACTTTGCATAGAGCCACGCCCACAGTGCACAGAATACATGCGTACGACTAATTTGTCCACACAGGAGGCATCTTGATGATGTCATCATACACAAAGGCTTCTGTACAAAGTATTAAACAAACTGCAGCAAGTGTGTTCAAGACTTATTTCTCTTTATTACACATAATCTATGGAAACGTGTGGTTTGATTACTTTGCATGTGTGGATTTGATGGGTTGTTGCCACATCTGGTGAGATTTTCATGTCAACAGAGCCTTCTGAAATATATTTCTTTAGAAAATTGGTGACATTGGTTAAATTTGTTCAATACCCGCTCTACTTAAACCCCATAACCACACTGGGTAGCAACCTCACCACTACATGTCCACAGAGATTTCCAAAGTATGCACCTGTGTGGACACAGGAACCTGACAGAAATTATTATTTAAATGGTCTGTTGGAAAATACATTCAAAGCATGGATGGAGAGATGTCTCCCTAGTCACAAACTGGGAAGCTCACCTGCAAAATCTCTTAGTGAAGGACTGAAAACATCTGTGCACAAGCACTTTGTGCCAATGGACTTGGAAAGCTTGGCTGAGGTTTGAATTTGCCACACATGGAGCTGGAATGACAAAAGATGAGACTGAGAAAAAATATAAGAAAACTGAAGTAAAAATCCTCATAGCAGTGCGACAACACACACGTCACTAACATGAATCACTCTGGGAGAGACTTCCTGAAAAGGCAGATGTGGGGGCACATCTCCCACTCTTCCCTGCACAAACACATCTCTTCAAAAACAAGAAAAGCAGGTTGAAATTACAAATTAAAGTGAACTGCTTCATTGTGATAGCAGAACCAACAGCTTCATTTTAACATCATGTGACAATTCTGTGTGATATCAGACTGTATTTTGGGGGGTAAAAAAATAATGTGTCTATCTGATTAATAACCCAATTTCAACATGTGAAATGACGTTTTTTTCCCTTTGCTTTTGACTATTTGACATTTGTAAACATAATAAATAAAAATAGGCTAAAAATCTCTCTCTCTGGGAGTGTATAGACTATTTATTTTGTATGTTTTTGATCTTTGGGCGGCATTGTTTATTAACAGGTAAAATAAAAACATGACACATATGTAGCCTACTAAATGACGCTTTGGACGTCACTGATCATGTGACTCTGGCCAGATGAACCAAGCCGCTGAAGCAGTTTGTTTTGTGACACATGCATTATATGTACACATCCAGTTTCACTTGGCTTGTGCCAAAAACTCAACTGCATCGTTTACAAAACCCAGTTCCAGTTTGTTTTTAACCCTGTCTGTTTTTGGACTTTTTTGCTAGATTTTTATAACCCTGTTCCAATGTGTGGGCCCCCACTGTGTTTTTTTCACTTATTGTTTATTTATTTACTTCTTTTGTGTTAACAGTCCTTTTCTGCATTACTTTCAACCAAAGGTGAGTATTTTCAGTTTTTAATCTGAGTTTGATTAAATTTTTTTGAACATATAATCATAGTGAGTGGATTTAAGGACCAGTTGATTACAAAGGTATATGGCTGTGAGGCAGAGTGTTACCCTCCCCCTCTCAGCCACTCCCATCTCTCTGCACAAACACCACCTCTTCCTACTTTTCTCTGTTCTCAGTTCTCCATTACCCTGCACTCGCCTTACTCATGTTGCAGTCTGAGGCACGCAGTTCCAGTTTGTTTTTAACCATATCTGTTTTTGGATGCATTTGATTGCTTTTTTCCCACCTGTTTGTGTCATATCTCCCTCACCAGCCTTTTCCTGCATTACTTTCAACAAAAGGTGAGCAGTTTGAACTTTTAATGTGAATCTAATATAATTGTCTCTGATTATATATGTGTAGCATATGGGTTAAATATTTTTGAATTTCGCCAAAACACCTTTTTTAATTAAATATTTCATTATGCGTTTTAATCTCCTGCCTGTGTGTTTTGAGTCTGGGCGTGTTCGTGTGGTTGTGCGCTGCGGTGTGACGTAGGCGCGTGCATGTATGCCCCGGTCACAGCTCCTTTCAGGATGGCCGGAGATAAGCATGGGCTGTATCCCAATTCAGGGTCTGCAGCCTTGGAGGACCCGATCTTCGGTAGAGGGCCGGAAGTGTGAGGCTTGTGAAATGGGTCTAGCCTCCGTCGTGCTGCTCAGGTTGCCTAGCAACCATGATACTAACCGCTGGAAACGTTTCATACAGCACTGTTTACAGAAATGTCAACAGTAATTTAAAAATTTGTTAGTAAATAACAATTAGCTCATGTTGTTCACGAGATTAAAGTCATCTCACTTTGGTAATGTAAATATAATATCACCAATATTATAGTTATTATATTAATCAATGAACCCGAGCTTCAGTAAAGATTCAAGTTGCATTTATTTATATTTCCTATCACCTTAAATCTTCACTCAAAGACAAGTATCTCTGACAGTGTATATACAGATGTATTATATATAAGAGACAAATATTATTTGTTTAATATGTTGGCATTACTAAATTTGGCTCAATGCTTACATATATGTATAAAAAGAAAATGTACGAGCTGTGATAACTGTTTCTGATAGAATGCAGATCAGACTGATATATTAAATATTCCTTTATTGGGTGAGAAAATCAGACCATGTCATAACTGCTGTAAGTCATACAGAATAGATATCAGAGCCTTAAACAGACTGACTTCTGCTAAATGGGTCAAACTGGGCAGAAAGTCTACAAACACATAACATCCTTATAGAATATGATGTAACACTATAGATCAACTTAGCTCAGAATATATAAAGCATATAAACAATTACAGCAATATGATGCAACAAACACAGCAGTGCTACTAATCCAAAATGCTCAAAGCTTCATAGAACTGAAACAAACATTTATTTTTAGCTCCATTCTGCTGCTGATACATACTTTAGGTTTCTGAACATTAAACTTGTTGCTGCCTTTCATAGTGTGTAACTTGAAGGCCCTGAGTACTTTCTCCCACACTGAAAACACTGGGATGATAACATTATCTGAACATTACCTAATAAGACTGATTCAGGACAGACAATTAGTTATGTTAAACTTTCCTAGCAGTCCTTCACAAACAGGGAACAGTCTGTCTATTCTCTCCATCTGTCAGCTGCTGCTGGCTCTTCCTCCTCCTCTTCCTCACACATGCTGAGTTTGTCCTGGTGGATCATCAGGGGTGCAAAGCCTCACAGATGATGTGCAGCAGTGGGTCCCTCAGTCTGTCCTCACTCTGGACACTTGCAGTTGTCACACATGGAAATCAAATGTGTGATAAGCTGCAGGATTCAAACACAAGTGTAACTTATAAATACATGTTCATACTTTTATTCCACAATCAGAGAGAAAGAAACAGAGAGAGAGTGCAGGACAGACAGACAGGTGACAGTCTCAGGTGTACACACTGCTACAAAACAGCACAAGAGAAGGAGGATTTAGTGTTTGTGTTATTATGAGTGCTAAACAAGAAGAGTTCCCAGATGGTCCAGTGGACACATGTGTGACTCCTGTGATTAAAGCATCTTTCTTTCAGCTTAACGAGTGAACCGTCAGCTCGTTCAAACACACGTTAAAGTCCGTTTGGCTCGACACCACCGAACAGAGGCAGCAATAAAACATAGCTAACATTAACAGTGCAGTGAATCCTGCTTGTGCCGTCATATTCAGGACTGCAAACCGAGCAGCATCACTGACTTTCAGCTTGTTGTGTTTGTGGATATATGACTGACTTTAATTATCCATAAAATCATCACATTCTCTGTAATATTAAGGTCGACTATTGAATGGCGTATATTTTAAAGTAAAGGCTTTTAAATCAAGTTAGTACAAACATCACTAATGTCACATAACTTTGCCAACATTAATGTTTTAATGTTCTTCGTTATTAAACATTCGCACATAAATAAGTGACATAATATTCAGTACTTACTTTTGAAAGTTTAGTCTTCGGCCGCCCCGCTTCAGCCATCTGCCATTTTTTGGGGGGCAAAATTATCCACACCCACCGCCGCACTATGAATTCTGGGATAGGTTGGGTGACGAAGGACATACCGAATCCATCCTTCAAATTCGGGGAAATGAAGGACACATTTGTCGGCCGCATTTGGAGCAGCCTTCAAATTGGGACAGCCTTCGTCGTCGTTTCTGTAACATAATCGGCCTACAAATGCGGCCTCCGAAGGATGCAGCCCCTAAATTTGGAAACAGCTATGATACCAGAGACTGCTTCTTCTTCTTCTTCTTCTTCTTTGGCGTTTAACGGCAGCTGGCATCCTTGTAAATGCGGCCTTGAAGGCTGCAGACCCTGAATTAGGATTGTTGGTGGAGAGTCCTAGATTTAAACCCATTGTCACGTTGCTCTGACGTGACAATTTGTCTGGTTGTTAACGGACTCGTTCGTTGTGAGTTTTGTAGAGGGCTGAGTCCGCTAATCAAAGTTTTTAATGAGTTTCAGCCCAAGGATGCAGCTATAGTACTAGCATGCTAAGTTAGCCTGGTCGCTAGCGGCAGGTGAAAGAAATCACTGCAGTAGTTTTTTTTAACAGGCGACACGCACAGATCACAGACCTGTATTTCTGTGTTGCAGGTAGGGAGATGTTTTTTTTTATGTTCTGGAAATGTAGTTTTTCATTGATTCCTTTTGTGGTACAGGGTTGTATTGCCTGTTTGATGACGTTTATTAATATGATTGTATTTGAGTTTAAGGTTTAAATTATATGCACCTAAATGTCGGGTCCTGGTTGTTGGGTTGTATTTGATTGTCTGATTGTTTTTGTATTATTTTGTGTGTTGTTCTTATAAGTTGTTTTGGATGATTTTCCAGTGGTATATTATTTTATGTCATTTATTTTATGCTTTTTGTTGTTTTTTGAGAGTTTAAGTTGACATTTTTAAAAAAAACATTTTATTGTATTTGATTTATTATACTATTGTGGAGTTAATACTGCTGTAGGTCACAGCTCCTTTCAGCATGGAGAGAGGTGTCCTAGCAGGCACGTGACACACACAGATCACAGACCTTATTTTTATGTGTTGCAGATGTTGCAGTAAAGAGCCCAAAGATCTGGTGCTGTCCCCCGCTTCTTATTCACACGCCATTGCACAACGTGTCGACAGGTGTAACACACACAAACGGGTTACATATGCATTTGAGGAGAAGCTGATTACAAAGATCTAGTCTGGTTAAATATTACAGTTGATCTTTCAGTTTCATTTCTTGGTCATGGATGATTTTGTAAGAAACAAACTGATTGAATGGCAGCTAAGTGAGTTGGAGGAACGATTTGAAGGTAAATTATTATTACTAATCCTTGATAAACAAAGATGTTAATATTAATGGAATCAGTAAACTCTGAAACAGAAACTCTGTTGATATGATTTTGCTGTACAACTGTTGAGATTTTTACATGTCTGGAAGAGAAGTGCTTTTCTGTAGCATCTTCTACATTGTCAAGTCATCACAGACATTTTATCACACAAAGGCGCAGTGGCATTTAAAATAAATAGACATACTTATTTCACTTGTTTTTTTCATAAGGTGGATTTCTGCAGCAGTTTTAAATTTTGCCCCTCTCCATAACTGAGATTTAATATTTAATTACAGATAACAAAATTACAGAGGAAAGCCTTTTCTGTCTTACTGAAAATGACATCACTGAGCTAATCCGTTTAGTTGGTCCAAGGGCAAGATTCAGATGCAGACTTGAGCAGTTAAAGGTAAGTCTGGTCAATATTTTTACATTTGGTCTTAAAAATCTCACATATATAAATATGGAGGAGCAGGAGAGTCACATGCATCAAAACTATTTTGTGGTTTAATAATAAATTGTGCAACAAAACAAACATTAGTAAATTTATTTCCAAAGTTATGTTTTATCTTTCTTTTAGGCCCAAAATGTGTCATTGGATACTATCTGTAATAAATGGGAATTTCTGCAATATAAAACAACCCATTTTCAATATAGTTAAATTAAAAATGTTTAAAGAAAAAAACAAAGAAAGCTTTATTGTTACAAGAAATTAGTAAATTCTGTGACAAAATTGTATAAAATTATCACGACAAAGAGAGCTTATAATCCAAATTAGATAATATGTGTGCAAAGAAAGCAAAAGGTGATTTTGTTAGATTGACATCAACACTGCACTAGTAATCTGACATTTGTAATTTGGCATTTGTTTATTTCTGTGTTGATATAATCATTAAGGCTACAGACCAGCTTGAAGGGCTTCTACACACCAGCTCTACAAGCATGACATTAGCCAATGATCATTCATTTCATTACTAAAACTGAATTGCCAATTGAATTGACAAATATGGGCTCAAAAAAAGATTTGTATGTGTAAAAAAACTGTGTGTGTAAAAAAGATTTGTATGTGTAAAAAAAAGGTGTGTGTGTGTGTGTGTGTGTGTAAAAATAGATTTGTATGTGTAAAAAAACTGTGTGTGTAAAAAGATTTGTATGTGTAAAAGAAATGTGTGTGTAAAAAAGATTTGCATGTGTAAAAGAAATGTGTGTGTGTGTAAAAAAGATTTGCATGTGTAAAAGAAATGTGTGTGTGTGTAAAAAAGATTTGTATGTGTAAAAAAAAAATTGTGTGTGCGTAAAAAAGATTTGTGTGTGGACCCCTGCAAGTTACAAGTACGAATTTTGACCCTATTTTCTTCCTTTCATCTGATTGGTCAATGTCATGTCAATCACAAATGTAACAATCCAATCAGAGAACAGATGGGTTTGGCTGTCGGAGGGGCACTTTTTGAACTGCAGGTCCTTGAAGGGTAATACAGTTTGAAGTAGTGATGGTAAATTCGATTCTTTTACTGAATCGAGTTTTAATGAGTCACTCACCAAAGTGAATCGGGTTTCTTGAGTCATTTGAGTCACTGAGTCAGTTGACCAGAGAGTGCAAAAATGTATATTTTCACTCAAACTTAATTTGTTTCTCTTTTAATGTAAATCCTACTGCTAAGATGAATTATTGTAAAAGAAAACAACTATATTTTTTAGAGCAAAAAAAATTCTAAAGGGAACATTTATTTATTTTATTTTATTTTATTTGTATTTTCCTTAAATGTGTCATATATATATTTTCTCATCTAAATGTCCACTGAGCTATGAGCCAGGGGGCGGTAAAGCACCTTAACATTGGTTGCCAACCAAGAAGAAGAAGAAGCTGTGAGCCAGGAGGGAGGGGGTGAATCTCTAGCATTAGAATCTCTAGCATTAGAAGCTAAAAATGTTTCTCATATAGGTGTTATTTTGGTCCTTTACACATCACACAGTTTCGATACAAACACTCCTTATATGTTACTAGTTCCTCTTTTTCTGTCTGGCCTCCTGTATTTATTTATATGCTTGTATAGCTCTACACTAACTTCCTGTTTTTCAGTCTGGCTGAGCACTTAGTTTGTGAGTCAAAAGCGGCCTTGCTTTACAAACTTTCATTACTAAAGTACATAAAACAATATAACCAGAAAATAAGCACTAAGAATATATTAATTACATGACATGTGCAAATGTTGTTAAAAGTGCTGCAACTTTTTGAAAATGCTAGTTCCCGCTAGTCTAACAGCCAGCTCATCCCACTTCCTGTCACCTAACCGGGATGCTGAGGCTCACTATACCTGGCAAGAACACCTGAGGATGCATCATTTTCAAAATTCCCACTGGCTTTTGCCACTCAGTGGAAAGTTAAGCTTCATAACTGAATAGTTTTATTTAGCTTTAATGTCTCACTAGAGATTTGTCAGTACATTTGGAAATGAAACTCTCACTGTCCTGATGTCTTTTTTTCCTGATGTAGAATCGTGCCATACTTATTTTAACAGTTTATTCTAAATTAAAACTCACATTTAAAATGTTTTAATCCAGGAGGGAAGTGCACACCTTTTCACCAGTAATAGAAACATCTGCACTAGCTGTTGGTTGAGATCCTGAAGATGCTCCAGAAATGATCAGATGATACGTTTAGGATTTATTCAGCTCTGTTCTAAACAGTTAATCGGCTGTCTATTATAAGGTGTATACTAAAATAAAATAAAATGACCTGTTTGCTCAAAAATCAGCGTCAGGTGTGCATACATGTATAATATTTTATACAGAGACATGAAGCTTCATTCATATAGTGACCCTGGTGCTTAACTGTAAACTTATAGACATTGTGAAACAGATCATATAAATCAGTGGATGTTAGAGAACAGTTTATAATGGCCATGAAGACCAAAGGCAGACAGGTAAGATCAATTCAAATTCTTTTTTATTTATTGAGAGTTTTATTTATTTATTTTTTTGTGAAATACATTTTGTATGAAGTATTTGTTAATTAATATAACAATAATATGACAATATAAGTAGTTTACTCTTTTATTTTCTATGAACTTTGCTGAAGTCAATCAAACATTATTTTTTGACTTTAGCAATGTATAAATAAATAAAAGAATTAGGAAATTAATTTGCAAATACATTTACTAAATATGTTATATTGCACATTTAATTAAAGCACAAAATGCTTCATTTCAATGCGCGTGACTCTTCTGGCCCTCATATATAATTGTGTACTGATGATTTTCTGTTTCTGAGATTATGTCTTTGTGACAACAATAGAATTTACTAGAATCATATCAGCCATTTACAGTTCTGGATTTTCTTTTTGCTAGAATGAACAAACAAAAGACAAGAAACACCGGAATTTTCTGCTCAGGTAAGTTAAAAAGTTTAATTCTGATTGGCTATTATTTTTATCAGCAGTCATACTTTCACTGTTTGCTCAAAATTGGTTCAGGTCAGAATTATGTTAATTTTCAAGACCCTTTATTTTTCATGTACTTGCCCATTTTCTGTATTTAACTTTCAAGGGTTTATATTTCTAATCTCAGATGAAATAGAAAATAAATTTACATTTCACTGCGTGGATTATGGAAGCATGTGTTCAGACATAAGCTCTTAAAAATGTGCTTAAATGATGCCTGTGTGAAGTCTCTCATTTCTTTGCAATTTTTTAAAACCCCCCACATCCATTTTAATTTCCAGGCTTCACTACCTAGGAGTTCAAAAGGTGAGACACATATTTATTATTTATGATAATCATCTTTAAAGACAGAAATAATTTTCCTTTCACCAAATACCTCCACTGAGAGAGACAACAAACCTAACTTTCATGTCTTGAAAAAATCTAATCAGGAAAAAGACAATCAGATCTTCACGGGGAGTCCAGCGAAAGGCAACCACCAACTAAAAGACAGCGTGACTCAGGTATTTACATTTGTTTCCAAAGAAGTGCAGTTTCACTCCACTGTAAGGTAAAACTTTCTTCTATAGCGTGTGTCTGATGCTAAATCACACACACACTTTTGCATTGGTTTGTTGGTGTCTGAGGTACAATAAAATACTATTTAGATCATGTACTGATGTACTCCTGTTTTTCAATATCAGTGTATCACATTGAACATTAAACTGTTCCTGCTAAGCACTTCTTTACTCTCACAGCGAAAGAAACAAGAATATTATCTGAAGTGAAAGACATAATGAAAGAAGTCAAGGACCATATAAACGACAAAGAACAGCTTGGTGCTTTATAAAGTGAGTATTAAGGGTCCTCATTCTGTTAAACAACAGGAAAGACATTTTACTTTAGGATCATTTATACAGAGATCCAGATCTCTTTTAAGACCATTTCGTTGAAAGAAAATCATACACACAAGATAAAAACAATAAAAAGCATTCACTCCAAACAACTGTTCAACAAAATCATGTAATTTCAGCATTCATAGGTTAAATATTAGATGATAAAACTTGTATCATGCGTGTACCAGAGACTTTCCCTGAGCAAACCTAGCCATTGCAATTTTGTATCTGTATAATCTCTGGAGGCATTTTAATTTTAAAGTACTGGGAAAAAATACTTTAGATTTCTTTCTTTATCAAGTTGTTCACAAAGTGATGGCTTTCTAATTTTGCATTGCATTTCACTGTTAAATAAATGAAGCCACGTTTAAACTCTTGTTCAACAGGAATAAAATCAGTGATCTGGAAACTGACAAAGAGAGCTGGTTGGTGTTTTGGACGAACTGGGGCTGGAAAGAGCTCATTAATCAATGCATCATTAATGAGATGAATCTTTGCCTACTGGAACTATCAGTGCATGCACCACAGTCATGATAAAGGTGGAGGCTAATACTCGCAGCTCAAAGTATGAGGCAGAAATTGAGTTCATTAAAAAAGAGGTACAATAAAATATGAATGTTATTTTCACAGTATATGTATTTACATATATAATTATAATAATTATAATTCCTAGTTAGTCTGCATGACATTTAAAAAATGCAAAGATTTAATTTTTCTTTTGATCTTGTTTTAGGAGTGGGACGATGAATTATGGTCACTGAAAACTCTCAAGGAAGTGATGATGACTATCGGACTTGGTTAAAAGCTGTCAGCCGGGTATGGAGAAGAAAGGAAACACAATCCCTGAAACCCTCATGGAACCAAAGTATTTCAAAATATTCAGAATTTTTAAAGTCCACGAAGAAATCTTTGGAATGTGACACAGTAAGTTCAGAAACTCTAATTAATGTGTTCTTATTTAAAGTATCATGTTTTGAGTTTGCAAAGACTGACATTTACATAATTTACTGTCAGCTTACTATTCAAAATTGGACTAATTTAACTGCAAGTTCAGCAGATTTAAATAATTGAGAAAATTTTATTTATCAAAACTCCACAAAGAAAGTCATAAATAACAACCGGAAGTACCAGGGCAGGTTCTAGCTCTTTTTATTTTAGAGGATTTGAAACAAACCAAAAAAACATTTATGGATGGATGATATGATAAAGCTTTCAAAATGTTTTTCATGCTAAAGATGTCAGGAGTAGCTCCTGAGCCTAACAGTGTACATATGGCTGTACATACTTACATTAGCCTATGCTGCATTTTGGGTTTCCTGCTCATAATTACTAATGTAATTGTAACTTTTAGTAATATTGTATAGTATCATTAAAGGTTACATTGGTCACTAGAAGCTATCGTTGCTTTTCAGTCATATTTTATGTTGCTTCTTTAATGCAATTTGTAAAACCCTTCAGTGATCATACATGTTTGCATTATCATATTTATTTTATTTATGCAGGCTCAAGAGCTATCTCAAAGACTTGCATATACACAAAGCAGGAAGATGGACCAAAGCAGGAAGATGGAAAGAGCACAGCAGTGGTTTTGGCACTAGTGAAATGTGTGACTGTCAGGGTGCCAAATAATGACTCCTCCAGCATGTTACACTTGTGGACCTTCCTGGAAATGGTGATCGTAACAAGAGCAGGAACGAAATGTGGAAACAGGTAATGTATTCACATTCACTGTGTCTTGCTTTGTCCTGTGTTGTCTGAACGTCTTTCTTCATTATTGATAACTGACTTTCGATCATTTTCCTTTCAGATTGTTGGAGATTGCTCTACTGTGTGGATTGTGGCTGACATTACTCGAGCAGCATCAGAAACTGAAGCCTGGGAGATCCTGAAAACTGCACATGGCTTGATTGGAAATGGTGGTCAGTGTCAGCAAATCCACTTCATCTGCACCAAGTCTGATCCTGCAGATGATCGGTAAGTGAATTACCAAACCACATAGTACTGGACGTGGTGGAAATTGTACTCAATAATTGATATCAAATAAATGTTAAAACACATAATATTATCAACACTAAGATGACAAGGGTGAATGTTTTTTCTGCCCCTGTGAGCAGAATTTTCAACCATTTTACCCTTAAAATGTAGCTGTACTAGTGTTCTCAATGCCTAGAAACCCATACTTTTTGAACCGAAGCCATTGCTTCAGAGTATTGCGATCAATAGCTCTCATTTATTCCCTGTTTAATTTCACCAACCACACCAATCACACATGTAGAGCAAGTTGTTGGGATGCTCACAGTTTTCAAACTGCATCGATATCACCTTCACTTGCCATTTTATAAGCCATTGTGTGAGAGCTGTACAAAGCACTTTTCTCACATGAAAGACAGAGAGAAAGGGTCTGATTTCTCCGGTCCCTCATGTTAGTGACATTTGTGACTGGTTTGTCTTTGTCTCACCAAAGTCTGGGCCCCACCTGTGAGGTAATACTCACCACAACTTATCTACACTTTGTTAGCTTGTTATGTGTCTTGCTGAGTTGTTTAGTGGGTAAACCGCTGCTGTTTCCGTGGTAGCCCATGGCGTATAAATGTAACGCAGCAACAGCCAATCAAATTGCAGCTTTTAGCCAATGAAAAAAACCTGATAGTTTACACGGAACCATCAGAGCACAGGTTGGTGGGCGAAGCTTGTGTTACGTTGTCCAAAGATAAACACCAGTTCCTGTTTATTTGTAAAATTCTATAGTGTTACTACCCTTGGGGCTGTACTTTTGCATTAAGTACCTATACTTTAAGTACATAACGCAGAAAAAACTCTGTCATCACATCTTTGAGATGATACATACCAGAAATAATAATCCTGTGTTGTTTATTAGGTTATGTGTTTGTTTTTTTATGTTAAAACAAGTTTCAGTTAGTTTACTGGGAGGAAACTTTATTTTTTGGTTTTATTTTCAAAAGATAGCTTGTTTATTTTAGCTTTTGAGAGTGTGGGATGTCAACAATCACATACACATCCCAGATTTAATACAAAGTCTGTAACAGATATATTCTGATGACATTGAAAATTAAGCTTATGCATTGGTTCAATGAGGACGAACTTTAATCTTTAAAAACTCGTTAAAAGGCTTCTTGGCTTACAATACAATATATAATGTATTATGAAATACAATGAAACATTACGTTTTTGTATAGAGTATCGGTATCGGATCAGTATCGTCGATACCACCCTGAATTTACTTGGCATCGGATCGAAAGGAAATCAGTGGTATCGCACATCACTACTCAATGACATTTCTATGTTTCAGTCATTTCTTGCTTGCCTTCTCCAAGCTAATCAGTCTCCACTCTGTATGCTTTACATCTCATTGGTCTTCTGTCATTCTGTCTATCAGACACTCAGTCACGCAACTCACCTCCTCAGCATCTCCTCCTCAGTCTCCTAGGTCTCATAACTCCTTTTGCTGCTGGGATTCTTTCCTCTATGATGGGTCATTGGAGTTAATTGCCAGATAGCTTAATTTATTCTGTATCTTTATAAATCGTATTTAGTTTTTCCACATGATCTCTCCTTATTGAATTATTTTGTAGACAGTCTAATTAAGTGTAGAAAAAATATAATGAAGGGTAAAGAAGTAGATGATAAGAATTAAAATTTAATTACAAACATTACATACATTTCACTGACAAAAAGCATGTTCCAAATCACTGATGACAAACAGTTATTGACATGGAAAAAAACAAACAAAAAACCCCAAAACCTTTAACCCCAAAGAAGGCATCTGCTTAATACCTGAGGCATCACTTCAAAAGAACAGAATACAAAGCTGTAGACACACATCACGGCTGTGTTGTGTCATTCAGCGATTCTAATGTTTAAGATATGAACACAACACTGTCAGAAACCCAGCTTATTCCTGGGTGGTTAATGAACACAAAGCTCTGAGATCTGATTTTCTCTGGAAGTGGAAAGTTTTAAAAGTGCTGTGAGCAGGCTCAGAACAGTGCTGAAAACCATAGTGGACAAAAATATGACACCTGTAGTTATTTAGCACTACCATAGAGAATGAATGGAAAGGGTTAGGCCCGTTTATCTAAGGTTGTGGTCAGTACAGCATGAGACATGTTCTCATTTCCACTTTCAGTGTTTTGACAAAAAAGGTACATAAAGGCTATTTTAGTATATCCACCACTTCCTGTGGTATAGACATAGCTAAAGATAACTTTCTGGTTAATCACAAAGCTACATCTTCTTCCACTTATCCGGGGCTGGTCCAGGGGGCAGCAGCCTAAGCAGAAGCCCAGACCTCCCTCTCCCTGCCACCTCCTCCAGCTTGTCCGGGGAACACCAAGGCATTCCCAGGCCAGCCAAGAGATACAATCTCTCCAGCGTGTTCTGGGTCTGCCCCGAGCCTCCTCCGGTGGGACAAGCCCGGAACACCTCACCAGGAGGCATCCTTGTCACATAAGATGCCGAACCACCTCAATGGCTCCTTTCGATGTGAGGAGCAGCGGCTCTACTCAGAGCCCCTCCCGGATGGCTGAACTTCTCACCTATCTCTAAGGGAAA
>NW_020327197.1:0-24287 GCF_001858045.2 Oreochromis niloticus
GTCATAAGATTTACGTCCCAACGTCGCTTGGCCTGAAAGAATAATGTTTTAAAAAGAAACCACATGAATAAAACCCATGACACTTTAACCTACTTCATTGTGTGTCAAAAAATAAAAATGAAAGGTTTTCTCACGTAAGTGCTACAGGAGGAACGTATCATTTGAAGGTGGGGCAATCCCCAGATTCATCATCTCCCAGGCTGCCTTGAAAAATTCCAGTAGTCTATGAAGAACACCTCCACTGGAACTGTGGAAAAAAGTTGATGCCTCCGAACCCCCTTCAATATACTCTCTAATATGATTGTAACGCTGCAACCAGGTATACTCATTCTTGTACAGGGGGACAGCTGCTTCCCCATGGTATCTTTGAGTTTTGTGCTGTTTAACCTAATACATGAAAAGACATGTTTATTCTCTCTGAGCAGGTGACTAAACAATGTATACTTGGATTTTTATAGTTTTCCTACTTACACGGATGATGCGGGCACCCTGCTTAGTTTTTTCTGCCATTTCAACCTCCTCAGTAGTCATGTTGATGACCACTCCCTTTCGGTGGCCAGTTATGGCAATGAGGTATCCACCCAACAGTCCAAAAAACAATTTCAATATTGTTCTGTTCTGGGGTTGCTTCTCGAGGTCATCTGTAAAAACACAAAGAGAACACTGTATGTATCAATATGCTATGCCAATACATACACTGCATTTACATGTTCAGTCCCTTTGTGCAGATTATAGAGGGACTTTACAAGCACCATGTCTCAAGGACCATGCAAGCACCACAAAGTACCAAACAAATTTTCCAGACCAACCATACAAAAACCCAGTTTCCAATTACAAAACCCTGTAATGTGTCTTAAGATAGAAGATAGAAAGAGATAAAAGTCTCACGCCCTTGCCTCCTCTACATATAGATAACAAATGCAAACATGTTTAAGTAGTAGAAATGGCTGTTATAATGGCTGTGTGTGTGTGTGTGTGCGTGTGTGTGTGCGTGTCCGTCCGTGCGTACATGATCCAGCTTCAAACTAGGCAGCTTTGCGGGTTTGTGAAGGAAAGCAGGAAAGTATACACATAGTCACACACATAATATTGAATCAGTAACAACATTAAGTATTGTAATTGTTAAACACAGAAACATGACCTCAAGGTGATTTTATTGATTGTTAAGAAAGTTCCACAAACATCTAAAAAAGATGAAAATATAACTCTAAATATCGAATGTAAATCTGTTCCAGATACCATAACTTGTAACTTGTTTTACTGAGGGTTAGTTATGCTCAATTTCTGGCATGTTGAAAATAAATGAAACAAAGGAAAATAAATGTGTAAGTTAACCAGTGTAATGAATCTGAGAATAGAATAACAGTGATTCTAATAACAGGCCTCACAGAGTGTCTGACCTTGGTGTGTGTGTGTGTCTGTGTGTGTGTTTCTGTATGTTGTGTATAATGTGGCTGAATGTGACACAGTGGAGCTAATAATCTCAAAGAATATCTGACAAACAAAATGTATGTTTTCATAAAAGCATAAAATAACTAGAGAAATAAATGGTAATTAACTGAGTTTTCAGAAGCATTTGAATTGGAAAGGGATTACGTTACAATGGATGTTCTTGTGAAAATGTCCTAAAGACAAATCTAACTGAAGTAGAATCACATAAACTGAATGAAACATGAAGTGATTTACATCCAGATGTGATTGAATATGAATTCTCTATGTTAAGATAACAATGAAAATGTAATGAAGCATTTACAATTTTAAAAGTTACACATTGATAGATAAGGTGTGGGAAGATATGACGTCCAGTAGGAGAGGGGGGAAAGGTGAACAGGTGAAAAGGTGAGGTGGAGAAGATATTTTGTGTTTTTCTTTTTTGTCTTCTGCAACATGAGCAGCCCAAAAGATTGGATCGAAGAGGTTCACAGTTGAAAACCTGTCCAACCTGTGAATTCATTCCTTTTCGTCTGCTCATTGTTGCTGTGTTAGGCGGTTAATTTAGAAGGATTTTGATTTACATCCTTCCTCCAACCTCTTCTCACCAAAGAAAAGAACACACTCAGCATTAGCTTAGAGCATCTTAGTTAGATAAGTAGAGTTTAAGTAATCTGATTATTGTTTTGTGATTATTTTATTTTCCTTATTCTCATTTAATTAAATTTCCTGCAATTAAAATTTAAATTGTGGACACCTTTTATGAAACAATAAAAGTAAAAGTCTTGTTCTTTGTAAGTGCAAATAGCTCTTAAACTTTATTCTAGCCATAATAATGAAAATAATCTTTACAATCATCCCAGAAATAACAAGATCAAAATGTGCAGGGCTCCATCTTAATCCAGAGCTGCACATATTTCACTGCAATGGTGATGTGTTTTAGCTCTGGCTTCATGTGCATTACATTGACCAAGCTGCACATTATTCTTCAATTTAAACTGGACATTAGACAGAAAAGACATAAGCTCAGTTTCAGTGTGTGGGTCACTGTGATGTAAAGATCTGTAGGGGCTTTGTCTTAACACAGATCTGAAGTCTGTATAATCCCTCTTAAGTAAAATGAACATTCAGTGTCATTGTGATTATTGTAGTGATCCATACCCAGTGCGGCAGCAATCTTCTGGGGAGCCTCTCAATGAACAAAGCATGTTTTTCTGCTTTGACAAGTCTTTCTAAAAAAAAAAAAATTAAGCACAATCCCTTTGACACTTTATTATTAACATCATGTCATTAAGTAGGTAGAGGTATAGATGTGTATATATACGTACTAGACTTAGATCTCCGCACATTCAGCTGGTGCACGACTACTTCACGGCCAACATCTCTGTTACGTGCCCTCAGTTCGACCAAAAGGGCGTTGATCCTTTTATTTCCAAGTCTGACTTGTGGTGGTGACATGTTTAATATATATTTCATGAAAGCAATAGCATCCATGAGATAAGCTCTCTGAGTTGTTGGTTTAAACCCTTTTGCTTGCAGGTGTGCTAGAAAACTCCAAAGTCAAAAATACAATTAGTTCTTGTGTAAAACTGTATATGCACACATATATATAGAAATTAATAATCCTTCAAATTAAGCACTTACTCACGGACTTTTCCATGGTTCCTCAGAAACAGAAGGTCAACGTTTGGAATTGCTGGGTCTGCCATGAATTCCAGAAACCGGATGACATGAGTGGCTCGCTGCCTTGCATTTTCATGTAGTTCTATGCTAGGGTTCACACCTTCTGCATGGGCCCTAAATTCTTCCACCAGTCTACTGATGAGGCAAGAATAGACATCATATCAAAGTACATTTGTATAGCACTCATATTTAGGCCTCAGGTCTTTTACATCAGGGTGATTTGTTGACAAACAAATATTTTTCAGCTTCTCAATGCATAAAGAAACCTCAATGAAAAACAATTCTTAGCCTAGAAGAACTCACTCTTCACAAATGAACTGAGTAAGGATTGCTATCCGAGGATGGTCAGTCATACTATGTAAGATTCTCTCCAGTTAATACATTTACATAGGGCTGGGCGATATGGCCTAAAATCCATATTGCGGTATAATTGAACCACATGCAGTAACGATATATATCGCGATATATTATTTCTTCTGTATAACGTATTTCCACACTATAAGCACACTTAAAATCCTTTAATTTTCTCAAAAATCGAGAGTGTGCCTTATGTATGAATTCTGGTTGCGCTTACTGACCTCGAACCGATTTGGGCGTGCAGAATCTGTTAAAAAATGTTTTAGTACAACTTTGGGATGCCGCACTGCTTGATGGATTGTCGGAGCATTACGGCTGCCGTAGTGAGGAGCTTCGCGGAGTAATCTGGGTCCAAACTCTGTCCGCTTCAGGTCCCAAAGTCAAACAAACACTGAGAGTTAAAACGGTCTAAATTCTTTCATCTTTAATAAATGATCAGCGTTGCTGCTTTACCAGGTGTAACAATTAAGTTTAACATCCAGGCATCCATTAAAATAGAATTTATTAAATTTAACGGAGTTACAAGTTAACAGGAAGTTAGCTCACTAGTTTCCACCTAAACATGACATACCATGTTCTGAGAGATTTTTGAAACTAACTAAAACGTACAGCTCTGCTACCACTTCCAACATAAATGAAGACAGAAAACTAACAGCAGTGGTGTTTGCAGGGTTACTGAAGTTGGACTACCTGGTATATAATGTTGTGCTACGTGATTGCTAGTGACACAGCTATGTTAGCATAACATTAGCAAAGTGAAGCTGGAGGATGAACGCCAGCTTTTTTTCCCACTCGATAAAAGTTAAAGTGAGGGATTCTGGTGGTTAGGGACAAATGCAATCGCATAGCAGGATGCTATACACGGGCCAAACTTCAGTCAGGAGAACAACTGAGATTATTCCACAATACAAGGTTATTATTAATATACTGCAACAACATGGGAATAGAACAGCTGCGAGAGAATTCACCATTAATGAATCAATGTTATGCAGTGGAGGAAGCGCAGTTTTGGCTTTCCCCATATTTCAAAAGTGCTTCATCTCTTTGCTATGACTGTTGCCCGGCATAATTTGCAGATGATAATGGTTGTAGCCGCTGCAATGCTTTCGACCAAAACAGGCGCAGCTTGATGACATCATCAACATGCGCTATCGCGGTAGAGCGGTATAGTCAAAATCTCTATCGTTGGCCAAATTTATATAGTTTCTATCGTATATCGTTTATATCGCCCACCCCTAATTTTACACTAGTAATTTTGATAAGATATATTTTACCATAGTGAGGGGCTTTGCTGGGTGAAAACCGTTACGTCTGCTATATTTAACCTGAAATAAAAAGGATCATTAAGCAGATTTGTTTATCAAAAGTAAATGAAAGAATGTTTCACAATGAGGTGTATAATCACAGGACAAACAATACTCACATTTGGATGCTTGGTTGAAGAATGTATCTGCTTGAGCTCATGATTCCTTTCAATTTCACACTCTAGCAACTGCTTCACCACCTGTAGCTCAGTGAACAGTATCTGACAGTTTTTGCAACCAGGAGCAGGTGTCCTCGGGAGAAGACATTCCCTCCTTTGCTTTGCTGCATAGTAAGGTGCACTGCTTGGGATTAACAAATCAGGGGACACCACTGTTGAATCACAAGTAATCTTGCTGGTGGAGATAGAAGGAGGCTGCATAATTGGGATGGTGTGGTCACTGAGAGGGTCACGGGTAGAGAGAGGAGGCTGTAGGTTTGGTCTGGTAGAGTCACCCAGAGCCTTGCTGTCAGAGGGAGGAGCAGGCCAATGGTTCAGGGTAGCATGGTCACTGGAGCGTTGCTGGAAGAGGCTATAGGGGATGCAACCTTGGACCTTGCCTCCAGTGCCCTAAAGATGCCCTCCTCAATCACTGTATAATCCACTTCACCCACATGTGAGACCATTTGCAGTGTGGGATTTGATGCCCTCAGAAGTGCAAGTTCCTTAGCAACGCATCTGTCCTTGGCCTTTTGCATGTAAAGTTATCATAGGTTTCTGAAAAAGTTAGCATTAGAAAGGATTAAGATTAGATTTTAATTATTGGGCATCCTTCATGTTTTATCTATGCACACAACATGCTTTCTAGAGCTCGAGGAACATTATATAATACACCATACAGGCAAAGAAAGAACCACCGTATTCTTCTATGGAAACTGGAAGACTTTCATTTCACCAGAGTAACAAATATGTAAAATGCAAGGCACTAAATTTAAGTCCCTTAACATAAACATCTGATTCCAGAGATCAAGGGCTGCTTCACCAACACACAAAAACCACACAGAGACACCACAAAGTCAATAACATACCTGTAATTTGTGGACCTTTTCCAGGTGCTTATCAAGCCGATTAAGATGTTTTGACTGACATAAGTGGACTGGACAGTCCAGATTTGCAGAAAAGCTGTAAAATAGTCAAAATAAAATGCTGAGTAGGATGAAATAGAAATTGGGTGTATATAAAGTTAGCAATTAAATAAATGCAGTGATTTGAAAACATGTGTACAGACAATAACATTTAGTCTCTTCAGAATTTATTAAGACACTTACTGCCGATGAGAAAATTGGCTCAAAAGAAGCAGCTCAATTTCATTTACCACTTTCTCTGTGACTCTTAGGTGCTGAACAATATCAGCATATACATGTCCACATATGGGACACTTGTGTCTATTTCTGACATTGTGATGCCTTTGAGTCTTAGAGATGCCAGCAACCTGTTGCTGTTCCTCTGTCCTCTGCGGCAACTCACTGCTCACAAACGCCCCCTGTACACAAAAAGAAGATGCCTTCAACTACTAAAAAAGTTTTATTTTTGTCTTACTCTTACTTAGAGCTGGGCGATATAAGATTTTTCATATCACGATATGTTTTTTTCATTTCAGGCGATAACGATATATATCACGATATAAGCCAAATAACTATTGTTAAGGTTCATTTTGAGGACGAGAGAGATGGTGGAGATCAGAATAACACACTGACCCAGTCAGTTGGAGTCAACGAATGATTTAATAACACATGTGGAGAGATGAATTCTGTGCGCAGACAGCATTGATCTCTATCTCCAAACTTCAGAACACAGTTTTATACATCGGGGTATTAGAACGCCCCTCTTGCGTAAATTACATGGATACGTCAACTCAAAACCACAAATGTTCTATTTGACAACTTGTGACACAATTAAAAAGAACACTGGCTTCCATCTTCTCCCCGGTGGTTTCCCGCAAGCCCGCTCAGCTCTCGCATCGTGCACTGCTTCTTCATCAAACAGTCACGTACACCAACATAAAACTGCAACCCTAGCAAAACATGCTTAAACTTTCACCTACAAGTGAACCTCTAACTAAGCGTGTGTGTGTGTGTGTGTGTGGTTACGTGTGTGTCTATGTGCTAACCACAATCGCACCCCATTTTACCTCGCCGACTAGCTCCTCAGAATAACTCGCACTCAGACTCTGGTTTCGGTTTCACTTCCTGCAAAGCATGTAACTTCAAAAACATGTAACTTCCTGTCTTATTTTGGCACAGAGTTACTCTGCGTTAGGCCTTTTCTTTCACCATGCAGTCTGCATATAACATTTAAGATTATAAATCCAACTCAACAGTTTAAAGTGGTTATAATATGGGCAGAAATCTGTGCCATCAGAAACTGAATTTGAATAAGTTTTGGAAGCAGTATGTTTAAAAAAAAAATCTAATTAAGCATGCACTCAGTACCCTAAGAATTATTATGGTAGTTAAACACAGTGATAGTTGTATATCATATTATATCACTTCAAACAGAGGTGATCCAGTAATGCTGCACTAATGAATTAGACTAACTATTCACTTCAGCTAAAGTTATTAAGTTAGCTAAAGAGCTGGATGCTGTGTAAGACATAAATAAAGCTAAAATACAAAGGTTTGGACACCGTTTTGCATGTTTCCCTACTGTAGGGGTCTCTGCAAGCATACAGGGCTCTGAGAGGGTACAAGATGACAACTTTGGAATTGTACTAGAAACAGTCGATCATATTTGTTGTCAAAGCTGAAATCAGGGCAAACTACGCTAAATTAGCGTTTTAGCTAGCAGCTACGATAAGCATAAAGTTACTGTACGGCTATCATTTGTTAACATGATGCTTGTTCTTATACATGTAATACATTTATTACCAACCTGAGAGTTTATCTGCTGGTCATTCGACATGACGAATGACTTCTGAAGTCTTAATTCAGCTCAAGACGCTGTCGATTCCCGTCAGTAAACACGTTCGGTCTGCTAGTAAACGTAGTTCTATTAATCTGCGCTTGAACCAGAACCGGATGTAAGTTCCAAAAACTGAATTTGGAACTGAAATTGAATTGTAGAACTGAAACTGAATGGTGAGAAGTGAAACTGAAATTATTCGAGAGCTGAATTTTTAAAGGAATATATGCAGTTTCAAAGCAAATCAATTCATTTTCAAACCATAAATTCAATTTCAAATTAGACTAATTCAAATTCAGTTTTCAAAAGCTTTTATTCAAGTTACAATTCAGATTCAATCCGAGCAATTCAAATTCAAATTTAACTTATTCAAATTCAGTTTCTGATGGCACAGATTTCTGCCCATATTATAACTGCACCTGTAATAAAGCTTAATTGGGTGCCAATATGTTTAAACATCTAAATGCATTATCACTATTAATAAATGCGTCAATGCAAATGCTTGTTATATGATTATGATGCAATAGCAATAACAAAATAATGAAACTAGAAATAATAAAATGAAATAATAAAATGGCAGAAAAATAACACCTCAATTCCTCACACTATATTTGTAAGATTTAAATGTGCCGGTGCTCACAAGTAAAATGTGAAATAATCAGCAGCTTGTCTTGATTTTAATATTTATTTCCCATAATAAGTTCAACAGGGTAGATGTACTTAAGGAACATGAGACTTTTTCAGATAAATAAAAGGCAAATATTGCAAACTACACAAAAGGCAGCCGCTAAAGCATTTAAGTTTCAAAATAGAACAAACAAAACAGACTACTAAATTGTCAATTCCACTCAGAAACAAAATATTAATTCTAAAAATAAATCTTAGTTTGTTTTACAGAAAAACAGACAAAATTGACTAACTTTTGTCAATATCAAATAAACTGAGAACTAAAAGGAAATTTTCAATCTCTCCTTGTTGTATAGCTTTCTGAACTTTCTGAATCCTTTATCATCCGCAACTGAAAATAGTTGTGGATGATTACTATACCTTTCTAATGTGACGTTGTTGTCCCTGGCTCTCTTTCTCTCTCTCTCCCTCCCGCTCTGTTCCTGTGCTACTGCGAGTGTAACTACCGCCCCTCCCCCCTCTTCCCAGCGCAAAGCACAGGGCTCACGTGCGGAGTGAAGCGGAAAAAAAAGTGCGAGAGAGAGGGTGAGAGAAAGAAAGAAAAAAACCCCACAGCAATAATTAATTATTGCCACATTTAATTAATTATTTAATGGTGTATTTAATTAATTCATTATAGCAGTCCTGGCGTTCCATACATATGAGCTGACCATCTGACGTAAAAGAATACAAAGACATATTTTGTTGCATGCATTGAAACAGAGGACAATTTTTACCTTTTCCATGGCCACTTTGTGAATCATTTGTCCCAAATGTTCTGCTTCATCTTTTGAATCATCTTTAGATTCATCCTGTGTGGGTCTACTATCATGTGTCCCATCCTCTTCAGATGCTGCCAGCATCTGTTTTAGGAGAAGACAACAATATGTTTGGCAAATTTTTGATAGATACATTTAGGGCTGTGCGATATGACCAAAATCTCATATCCCGATATTAAGACATCTATCGTCCGATAACGATATAAATCACAAAAATGTAACATTTTCTGTAAATTCTGTGAATCTCGGGCAGCTCAACTTTCGTGAAGTGTTTTCCAGCTGGGCATCATGGACCTAGAGTCGAGTGTTTTAACTGATGCATGAAACTATACATTTTTAGACATAGGATGTAACGGCCGCTGTTTTCTTTGTGAGTATTTATTACACGGCGTGCTGCGGGGAAAGGCCTGTTCTAACGTTTGAATCTAAGGTTTATTTTTTTAGCACCTGACAGCTCTTTTTTGCTTCTAATCAGTAAATACTCTGCATCTTTCACGTGATTCAGTTTATTTTGAAAAGAATCAACAGGATCTTGAGCTTTATTGTGAAAGGTTTATGTGGAAAATAAACAAGCGGACACGCGGTGGTTTTACCGTCGTTGTTGCTAACGACAACGCATAAAAACAAGCACTTGTCTGTCTGTAGTGTGGTTATATTAAATATAAGAGAAAGAGAGAACTTTAAGAAATTACACTACAGTGACCATCAAAACGATGAAAAAAATATTGCCGTAAACAGTTTATTTTGCGACACCACGAAACAAACGATAGCGCAAAATGAAACGATAGATGTTTTTATATCGTCATCCGATATATATCGTTATATCGAACTGCACTAGATAGATTGTGGAAGCACTGAAACTGAGGATGAATTTCACCTCTCTTTGTGGCACAGGACACCCAGTTTTATTTTTCATGGCTACCTTAGGAATCCTTTTATGTTCTTGTTCTTCCTCCTCTTCTGAATAGCCTTCAGATTCATCCTGTGTGGGTATCCAGTCATCTGTCCCATCATCTTCAGATGAGCTCACAGACTGTTATTAGAGCAGAAAAATATATATTTTACTCATTTTCATGGATGTGTGGAAACAGCATATTTACATCGTTAACTACAGGATAAGAAACTCAGCTGGATTTTTCTTGACCACCTTAGGAACCCATTCTCTTGCTTCATTCTCCTCCACACCTGTCCTATCGTTTTAGAAAAGATCACCATCTGTTTTTAGAAAGTAAAAAAACAAAACAAAACATAAAAAATAAAATAATTTCCAACAGTGCATTTTGAGGTCTAAGCATCCCAGAAACTGCACAGACATATGTCAGACATAACTTAAAACCACCAGTATAGGTTTATAAAGGCCCTGAGGGGAAAAACTACATTTCCCATGAAATAATACGTTACTTCTGGTTTTGGCAGGTAATGGCAGACATGCATCCTTTTTTTTGTTTTGTTTTTTTTTAAATTTTGGTCGCCAACGGAGAGTGTTTGGTAGCGCTGTCCTCAGAAAACACAGTTTGTACTGTTTCTTTTGTTTTTAATCATAACTCTGGTTTTACGTGGCCTATTAACACAATTAAGAAAATATCATTTGAAGTCCGCACTTTCAATACAAGTTGAAATGGAGACTGGGGCTGTGTCCCAATTCAGAGACCGCACACTTGAAGTACGCATTTTGAGTGCGATTACGTCACCGCCATGTGACGACTGTCCCAACTCGAAGTGGACTTCAATTGCGTACTCCAAATGCGCCGTCGATTTCCCCAAATATCAAGCGTGGTCCGGTGCACGCTTCGTGGTCCCATATATCCCACAATTCATAGCGCGGCGGTGGGTGTGGATAATTTTGCCGCAAAATACGGCAGAAGGCAGAAGGGAGCGGCCAAAGAGTAAACTGTCAAAAGTAAGTACTGAATATTATGTCACTTATCTATGTGCAAATGTTTGATAATGAAGAACATTAAAACATTACTGTTGGCCACATGTCGGTCAAGTTGTGTGACATTAGTGATGTTTGTACTTTCAGCGGTAACTTGGTTTTAAAGCCTCTACTTCTAAATATATATATAGTTGACCTTAATCTTACAGAGAATGTGATGATTTCATGGATAATTAAAGTCAGTCATATATCAACAAACACAACAAGCTGAAAGTCAGTGATGCTGCTCGGTTTGCAGTCCTGAATATCACGGCACAAGCAGGATTCACTGCACTGTTAATGTTAGCTATGTTATATTGCTGCCTCTGTTCGGTGGTGTCGAGCCAAACGGACTTTAACGTGTGTTTGAACAAGCTGACTCTTCACTCGTTAAGCTGAAAGAAAGATGCTTTAATCACAGGAGTCACACATGCGTCCACTGTACCATCTGGGAACTCTTCTTGTTTAGCACTCGTAATAACACAAACACTAAATCCTCCTTCTCTTGTGCTGTTTTGTAGCAGTGTATACACCTGAGACTGTCACCTGTTTGTCTGTCCTGCACTCTCTCTCTTTTTCTTTCTCTCTGATTGTGTAATAAAAGTATGAACATGTATTTATAAGTTACACTTGTGTTTGAATCCTGCAGCTTATCACACATTTGATTTCCATGTGTGACAACTGCAAGTGTCCAGAGTGAGGACAGACTGAGGGACCCACTGCTGCACATCATCTGCGAGGCTTTGCACCCCTGATGATCCACCAGGACAAACTTAGCAGTGTGTGAGGAAGAGGAGGAGGAAGAGCCAGCAGCAGCTGACAGATGGAGAGAATAGACAGACTGTTCCCTGTCTGTGAAGGACTGCTAGAAAAGTTTACAATAACTAACCGTCTGTCCTGAATCAGTCTTATTAGGTAATGTTTAAATAATTTAATCATTCCAGTGTTTTCAGTGTGGGAGAAACTACTCAGAGCCTTCAAGTTAAACACTATGAAAGGCAGCAACAAGTTTAATATTCAGAAACCTAAAGTATGTATCAGCAAGTAAATGTTTGTTTCAGTTCTATGAAGCTTGGGGTATTTTGGATTAGTAGCACTGCTGTGTTTGTTGCATCATTTTGCTGTAATTGTTTATATGCTTTATATATTCTGAGGTAAGTTGATCTATAGCAGGGGTAGGCAACCTTTCTGATGGCGAGTGCCATTTAAAATTTCCTCAGAAGTCAGTGTGCCATATGATTGCATTAGCAATAAATTTAATAATGCTCTATATGAACAGTTACACAACATATAGAACCACTTTATAGAATTATATTTGCTTGCAGATGTTGGCAGCTATCAGCGAATAGTTATCAGCTATTTTGAAACAAAAAAAAGACACTTTTTATCCATAACAATAACTCCATAACAGCAAATGAACTGTACAACAGAAAATACAAATGCTATTTATGGTCTCCTCACAACAATGATAAGAAAAATAAACTCAGCCAATATGGCATGCCTGTTAATACAGAGACACACATGTTAATGTGATCACTGGTCTCCCACTCAGAGACACAGGTCTCCGAGTGTCCAGCATTCAGACGGCTACCTGAGGACTCTCATGTGAGAGAAAATCTGCTCACACAGATATGTAGAGCCAAATACTGTCAATAAGGCCTCTGTAATGTTCTGAAGACAGTTAAACTTGTCAGGTAGTGATGTCCAGCAGGTGAAAATGCAAGCTCCATGAACACGCACAGCTGTAGATTCCAGCTGCTTCGATGTCGCATTAACTGGCATTAACTCAGCCAGTTAATGCGAGACAAATCTAGCTGCTCATTAAAGATTTCTGGTTTGATCAGAAAATAAAACATTGGTCCATACACCTGAAAGTCCCAAAAATGCATTGTGTCTCGAGTCTATGGATGCATTTTGACTAAAGACCGGCCCCCAGATATTAAAGCCATAAAGCCTTTGAATGAAAACAAACGCTGTTGTGACAGTGATGTACACTGTCTTGTTGGTAAATGTATGATTTCTATTCATTTTACGTCAGATAAAACTTTGGTTGTAAGCTTCAGAT
This sequence comes from Oreochromis niloticus, assembly GCF_001858045.2. Taxonomy (NCBI): domain Eukaryota; kingdom Metazoa; phylum Chordata; class Actinopteri; order Cichliformes; family Cichlidae; genus Oreochromis; species Oreochromis niloticus. The sequence goes on from NW_020327197.1 coordinate 13,101, forward strand.
AATTATTTAATAACAGCCAGACATTTTAAATGAGAATAAGAAAGTATTTCTTTGTGCCCCCTTTCCCTGTTAATGCCCTACCTGGCCCCCCTGGCAAAACTTTGCTAGACCCGCCCCTGCACAGTTACCAGCTGTCAGCTACGTAGAAAAGGATCCTGGTGTTATTTGTCTCTCAGAAACAGTTCATCACTTCCCTTCAACTCATTCATGTCACCTAAAAGGTAAACCTGTTTCACCATCACCTGTTCAGCTCTGATGATTCAGTAAGGACATCTCCTGGTTTCATCTTCATGTTTCCCTCTCACCAGATATACAAACCGATATCATGACCAGCAGTTTTTACAGCTGTGGCTCCAGCAAACATCAGCTGATACTAGAAATTAATATTAAATGCATTCTAACAACAGCTGACCAAGCTTAAACGTGCTGCTGTTGTTTAGCGCGACATCCGGCAGTTTCCTCTTTCTGGCGCAAAGTGAGCGATAAACAAACAAGAGAAAAAAGCTGATCAGCTCATCATTGATCAGTTTCATGATTGAAGTAGCAACAGGAGAGAGAGGGGAGAGAATGAGAGGAGAAGAAGATGCAGCTGTGCAGCAAAGACACAGAATAACTCCAGCTTTGTGTTTTTTTCCATCCTGGCTGAAGTCCGGGACAAACTGTGTTCCTTCTCAGCTCAACACGAAACGCGTAATAATTTCTCTGAATGCGGGATGATTCCGTTTGTACGGGACGGTTGGCAACTCTACTAACTAACCTTATGAATAAAATAAAGTTCACTATCAATAAAATCATAGCACCCGCCCAGCAGTATATAAACTCCGTCATGCTAGCTAGTACGCAGTACGAGTTATTGTAACTGACTGTAAAAAGTCAGCACAACAAAAATAAACTCCACCTAAACTTGGTTTATATCTGACCCAGATAGACTGCAGGTCATAACTTCTTACCTGAAGTTCAGTTCACCTGACGCTCTGACCGGCGGCTGCCTCGGGTCTCTCCTCCTCCTGCCTCCCCTTCCCTCATCCACCTGCTGGCCTCCACCACTTGTTAATTTTACTGAATCTGTGGAAGCTCGCCATAGCCACCACCAAACAACTGAGTTATTTTTACACACCGACCAGCGTCTGGCCAATCCACCACAAAAAAAATAAATAAATAATCGGGCCACCGAGCAAATGCCCTTATGCCCGATGGCCAGTCCAGCTATGGTCGTGCGTGCCATCAGTTAACCCTTCGTGCCTAGGGTTGCGGACCCCTGCTCTACACCGTCATATTTGTGCCACAAAAACAGCCAGACAGGACAGGGTTTAAAAGAAAGCAAAAGAAACCCAAACAAAAACCCAAAAAGAAACAAACGAAGAAAAAAACCCGACAAGGTACCTGTTTGTATTCATGTAACTTTTGAAAGTTATCTTCCTACCTGAGAGCTGGTACCTTGAAATTCGTCATCCATGGTGCTTCTAAACTCTCACTAGAACAATCCGGTGCTGTACTCATGATCACATGACATAGATTATTCTGATTGGCTGCTCAAATGCTCATTAGGGGCGGAGCATTTCTACAACATTAGTTACCATAGGGCTTTGGAGCGTGATGTCACGGGGGTGGGCGTGGAAAGGATTTTGGCCTGATGCGCCATTTTCGTGGTCAAAATATATGGCGTTATTTTTGTGCCACTATTCTCAGCGCACGTAAAAAAAATCAAGACATCACATATTTACATAAGTGCTCTAACGTTTTCGGAGATAATATTTGGAGTTAGATTTGAGCTTTTCATATCAGACTGGCATTAACAAAATGTCCTGCATGAGTATTTGATGCTTTAAATGTGCTGAGCTGCTGCTGTTCTTTTTGTTCCCAGGCTATGGCAGTGTTGTTCTCCAACTTTGTCATCCTGACCACAGCTGTGCTCTTTAGAATTGTTTTGAAGTAAGTTTCACTTTTAACTCAACTGTTCTTAGAATAGAATAGAATAGCTTTTTATTGTCACTGTTACAAGAACAGTGAAAGGCAGTTTGGCATCTCTCCATATGTGTGGAGTACACAATAGCGAATGTATTTACACAATAACAGACAAATTTACATTTACACAAGAAAAGATATGTACAAGTTATACATACACCTGCAAACATACACGCACATACATACATATATGTATATATACATATTTGCATCCGTACATGCGTACACACACATATTTCCACATACACACTTACATCTATATACATACACATACATGCCATCTAACTAGCAGGTGCATTGAGAGGTGCAATGTGAGCAGCAGTGTTGGGGAGTAACGGAATACATGTACCGCCGTTACGTATTTAGAATACAAAATATGAGTAACTGTATTCCGTTACAGTTACCGTTTAAAAAGGTGGTATTCAGAATACAGTTACTTTGTTGAAATAAATGGATTACACGGCGGTACTTCCCTGTTTCATATTGTCGCGGGTCAGGACTGTTTGGGTTTGTTTGACAGCTAGTAATGTTGTTCCAGGCGGCAGCGTTACGGTTGCCATGGTTACAGGGTGACGCGCTCTCTCTCTGCGTGTTTCCTGGGTGAGAAACACTGATTATAACATTTTTCAGTATAGTTCCACCCCCCACCCCCACACTCAGTGTGCAATATCATCCCCCCACACACACACACTCAATGTGCAATATCACTGATCACCAGTGTTGGGAAGGTTACTTTTAAAATGTATTCCATTACAGAATACTGAATACATGCCCCAAAATATATTCTGTAACGTATTCCGTTACGTTACTCAATGAGAGTAACGTATTCTGAATACTTTGGATTACTTAATATATTATCGTGCTGTTTACAACTACGTGAATACGGTGGGTTCCCTGTCGGGCTGGTAGCCGAAAAATAGCTTTACTTTGTTGTCTGGGTCAACTTTGCTTGCCAGAGACAGAGAGAGGCGTTGAAAGGCTGCTCCAACGGAACTTATTTTTTCCGGAGGAAAACACGAACACAGTGTACAGTTGAGTCTTAATAGCTTACTTACAGCTGGGCTCGTCAGGCACTCTTCTTGGCTGCAGTGGTTATTATTATATTTACATGCTTCCAGCTCCCGTTTTTGCTCCGTGACAGCTCGGACTTTTCCTTTCTCTCCCTCCCTCGCTCACAGACACATAACGTGTATGGCAGTCCATTCTCGCTGCATGCTACATTCTTTAGGGCCATGCCTGTAGCATTCTGCCTTTTAGCTTAGCACAACAACAACAACAAAAAAGCGCTCTCTCACCCAGGAAACACGCAGATAGAGAGCGCGTCACCCTGTAACCATGGCAATCGTAACGCTGCCGCCTGGAACAACATTACGTAGCTGTCAAACAAACCCAAACAATCATGACCCGCGACAATATGAAACAGGGAAGTACCGCCGTGTAATCCATTTATTTCAACAAAGTAACTGTATTCTGAATACCACCTTTTTAAACGGTAACTGTAACGGAATACAGTTACTCATATTTTGTATTCTAAATACGTAACGGCGGTACATGTATTCCGTTACTCCCAACACTGGCCTCAGGCCTGTGTAACCATGGCAACCATTTTTTGAAAAGACATCAGAATGAGACAAACAATTTTTAGACAACAGCATGACTTCAAATGAGAACAGCAGTATGCTGACCAACTGTTCCTTATCAGTCTGCTTATTTAGGCTGATTGTTACTTATTTGTTATTGGAACTGTTCTAAGCACTAGTCTCTAGGTAAAGGGAGGAAAATGTGATGGTGGTCCGGAAAGCCCTGCCAAAAAAGCGAGAAAGCCCACATTAAACACAGGAGAACGCTGGCTTCACTTGGTGAGCGCCAAGTGCTGAATACCAGGATCAAACCTCTCAGGCCTTCAGCCCAGTCAGCAGGACAGGCCTTTGTGTGGGATGAGGGAGCAAGGGGGCAGCCCTGGGTGCTAAACCAGCCAAGAGCAACACATGAAGGGAAAAAAGTCCCAGTAGAACCTAAACTTGATCTAGTGATTAAGCAAGAAAAGCTGATTTTTTTCAATCATCTGACTTTACTTAAATAAAAACAGTGCACACTCAAACAGATAAATTGTAGCACTTTCTAGGAAGTTATATTTCATGAGAGCTTTATAAGCTAGGAGAAATGATAAATAATCTGTTAATGTTTCACAGATCAACAGTATCCAAAAATATTTTTTTATCATTGCAAGGTTGTAAAAATTTGCTTTGGCTTAAATATAAACCCCTATTTAATGCCCCTGTGTACACACAGTGTATGTGTGTTTGAAGGTGAAACAGGCATGAAACATTCAAAAAGAGAGGGCAGTGAAAGATTACTTGTCATCTTGTTCACTAGCCCTTAAGGTCAGAAACTGATATAATGTAATTGTAGATTTAATGGCTGATTGTTACAAATAAAACATCTGACTCAAGAAACAAACAAAACTCAACAAAAGTCTGAAGGGAGCCAGGAAGAAATGTCCAAAATCTTCAGCTTGTGCAAACAAAACAAGAGCGTGAGGTTCATCTTGGGCAGAAAGTCCTGCTGACAGCAGTTATTTGGTTTCACAGAGAAGGAAAGTCCACCGTGGGCTATTTAAAGTTTACATGTATCTTCCACAAACCTGTCAAACATGTCAGGTTGTTGAGATTTGCAAAGTTGAGACAAATGCCTCTTTTTGAGATGTGCGATAATTACTTTCAAGTTACTGTGGAAAAGTTGACTAACTGGCCGGCTGAAAAGTTTCCTGCCAGGGGAGGAAAAGAACAACAGTTCAGATTTTTGCCAGTTCCGTCTACTGGGATCCTTCCCCACATCTGCTGGTGAACATGCATTAACACACACATAGTGCTCATGTGCATAAACACGGGCTGATAATGTCTGGAAAGTTGCAGTAAACAAACAAACATTACTTGTTCATTTGATTTCATTGCTTCTTCATTTGATTAACATATTCACCAGCACCAAGCAGCAGAGAGACACAATTAGAGCTTGGGTGGCAAGTATATTTGAGCTTTCAGCAACTGAAGTGACCTCTGAAAAGTGAAACTGGTTGACTTTTGGTGACTCACCCAGATTGCAGGCTTGGCTGTTTAGGGCGTAGAGCTGCTGCTGATAGGCCCACTCCTTGTCGTTGGGAGCGGAGATGATGAACAGGCGACGTCTCCATCGGAACCTGCAATCACAGAAAATTTGGGTCCGGATTTAAGTGGCACTTTGGTCCCGCAGTGAGAGCTCTGTACCAAGACAAGGAGTTTGTGCTTGTGTGCTACATATTCCCCCTATTACTGCCAGAGGGTGACAACCCGGAATTATGGTCAAAAACCTGCCAGATCTCTACACTGTGTTCGGGGGCGATTCAGGTCTCCATGGCAACAAAAGACAGCCTGTCTTTAGACATCTCCAGGAGAAAATGTGACTGAAATGATTCAGCCTTGAGGAATGGCAGGGTTTTTGTTACTTTTGATTTTCATGGAACACACACATGAAGGCTGCTGCAGTCTGCCAAGTGCTGCTCAGAATTATTTAATTGTGGTCCAGCTGACTGCAACAGATATTTGACTGATGTGGACACGGCATGATGGGACCACCCAGTAATTCCAACTACACAGACTATATCGATCCTTGGGGAACAACCTATATATGGCATCAATCTCAATAAAATGTTGTAATAGAAACTGTACTGAATACCTCAATTTGTCATGCAAATCTTGCACCTATGGAATGGTTTGTGCATGTTATTTTTAAGCTACAAGTTAATGCTAAATCAGCATGGGTGCTCTTATCCAGTGTTAATTTCACTGACCAATTATTTTTGTCATAATTTTGTCAGTTACCTTTGTTTTCATGATGAAAGGGAGACAATAACTAACTAAAAACTAGTGCACAAGACAAAAAAGTGCGATGGAATATATTGATACTTTGGTCTAAAAAAAAAAAAAAAAAAAAAAGTGAAATCCAATCAGAAATATTTAAGCCGTGTACAAAGGCGGGACGAGTTTAGAAGTGACCCAATCAGATGTAATCACCCTGTGCATAAAATGTGACAAAATATCGAAACCTGGGAGGAAGAGGAGAGTGAGCATATGCACACATTTCACATTTGATATCAAGGAAAATAAGATGGAAACAAACCTTTACACTTTTAATGATATTTAACAGACTAAAAATAGAAATAGACTGAAACTACAATATTTCAGATGCCTAAATTATGACTAAAACTTATTCAAAAGACTATGACTAAAACAATCAAAATTAAAAATGTAAAACAATCACAGCAGTGTACACAAATCCATTCTTGTGTGATCCCCGAACAGTTTATGATTGCAGCTTATTAACCAAGCTTGCTAGTGTTAGCTAATAACTTTCTCAACCTGAACCTGAATTGTGTCTCCAAAAACACCACACCATATTGCTAAAATGTAAGGTTTTCAAAACAAGTGGATCAGTGAATCAGTGGCTCTGTCCATCTTTTGTCTACAGGCTTTATTAACTGATCTCACTCATGGGCGAATATCAGCAAATCCCTGCTGATAGTTCTTAAGATGTCTTTGTCAGGAAAAAAAGGTTTTAATGTTTGTACATCCACAGTGTTTTGGTCATGCCCTATATTTCCACAGAAATCCTCACCTGGAGAGAAAGTTTTTCAAAGATCTGGGCTTGTCTTCTTCTTACAGACCACTCCATCTCTCTTCTGCTGCTCCATCTCTCGGATTCGGGAGGAGAAGGTGTCGATGTAGTTAAATACAGCCTTCATGGCAATGGGAACCTCATAGGATTGCTGACAAACAAGATTGACAAGAACCAGTCATACGCTCCCAAAGGTCGAGTCTGAGGTGAAACCACAGAATAAATAAATCAAAATCCCTGTCGACAAAAAATAAAAGAATAAGTAACACTACAGTACAGCGGGCATTAAATAGAAATCCACTGCATGAAAATGGTGAAACTCCTTCCAGTAATGTGATTATATGAAGTTATGCATGTTAGTAAATGTGGTGTGGCCTTTACCACATCCCAGTAAATCTTTATAACAACTTCTGGGAAGCAGCAAACCAAGTATCTCGTTTCATCCTAACAGGACACAACACAAACATCTGAAATGCGCACAAAAATGTAACACGCTTGTACATCTTCCTCAAGACATGCTGAAGTTGCCATTCTGATTCTTTCACACCTTTCCTTGCACTGCGCTCTCTGTCCTTTTTCTGTCTAATACACACACCCACATCCGTGTACATTCACAGACTCCTCTGTCTCTGCTGCTGACAGCAGAGGATGTGAACACTGGCGTCTTTGATGAATCTGTCTGAAAAACAGGCTGGTGATTTATCCTGGCACACTCTTATGCACAGATGTTGAGCAAATGTCATGTTGTGTAAATTTAAACAGTATTTTAGTAAAAGCACCATGTTGGCAGTATTAGGGCAGAGAAAAAGAGAAAGATTTAATGGAAGTGTAAGCAGATAAGTTGTGAATCAGTGAACACTGGAAGAGGACCAACCGAGCAACAGCAGTGCTGTGAATCAAGGTTGTTTAAAAGTATTAGTCAGGACTATGTGAAAGGGCAAGTAAAAAAGTATGATTAAAATCCTCCTGCTAAAATACCATAGTATATTTAGAGGTCTTTCACAACTCAGTGACTGAATCCCTTAAGGCTATGTTCCAGGAAGGCAGGACTTTTGACACAGCTGATCATGCAGTCTTGGTGAATATGCTACATGACAACAGTCTTGTCCAAGAACGCTGTAACTTAGTTTTGAAATAAGTCAACTAGACCATGACGTGTCTGCTTTCCTGGGTCTTCTTCTGTGTTTTTTCCTGTTTCCAAAGAAAAGAATTTGGATGTGTGTGTGCATCCAAAGGCACTTTGCATTGGTTACATTGTTGCTCTACTTGGTTCCTTCTTATTTTTTGTATGTACATGTGTAACAGCCATACCCAGTACCGCCTTCACTTTCACAATATTTTACAAATATTTGTTTCCCAGAGTCAGAACAGACATTACAAAGAAGCATTTACCGATGCAGGCTATGCTACGTGGCCTAATCTACATGGGGATATCTTTTATGGATGTTTTCCATTTCCCTGCATTGCTTCTCTTCTCTTCGTGTCATGTCAGCTATTTACAGTGCAGCTGACTGAGAAGAGCTTACACTGCAAATGCTTGTTAAAGGCTCTTTGAGACTGATGGTGGCACTTGAACCTAAAGGTTAGTGTGAGCCTGCTATTATAGTTACTCACAATGACAACACATCACTATCATGCTAACCGTCTTGTTAGCATGTACTAATTAGTCCCAAACATAACATGGAGCTGAGGCTGATTGGAATGTCACAGGGTTTTTTGACATCATATGTTTAGACTGTTTAGCTTACACGTATGTACCTCATTGCATGTTTATTGGGCACCGATGCATTACAAATATATATTTTCTCATTTATTTTTTTAACACCTTGTTTGTGTTTTCTTAACACTTGACTAAAACAAGACCATTTAATTTTGGTATCTCACCATAGCACAGTTAAAACAAAGTTAATTTGGAGTAGAAACCAAGTGTAGACATATAAAGTGAACACTAGATATATCTGTATGCCCATCCACATCATCTTTGCCTATATTGACAGCTGTTTATCTCTCTGCTTCAAGCTTTACAGGTACATTAATGACAGTTCTCATATTTAGGCTAAAGATTATTCTCTCTCATTATTATTTCCTCTAGATTAGGGTTGTAGTGGAGATATCAAGGATAGGCACGGTTGTGGCACTGATTCAGTCTTTGAGCACTACGGTCACCCCGGTGTGTCAGCCAGAACACCACTTAAGGCCAAATTGTCGCAGAGTAGGAAAGAAGGAGCTTGAGGTTCGGTTTGAGGCACTTTATCGTCACAACTCAATTCCTGGGGCTGTAAAACAGTTGCATGCGTGTGGTTTTACATAACATCCCGCAGGAATCAGTGCACCCCACCGGACAAACACTGCTCATCCGACCTAAAACTGCCCACCTTACTAATCGAATGATGTCACCAGACGGTGGGCTGGCCAAACTGATAGAAGATTGAATATTAAATGAACAGTAGATAAACTTATATAAACTTACGAACACCAATAGAATATCCTATGAACTTTGGGGCCTTTTATACAAGGGTCAGCCAACTCCAGGCCTCAGGGGCCGGTGTCCTGCAGGTTTTAGATCTCACCCTGGGTCAACACACCTGAATCAAATGATTGGTTCATTACCAGGCCTCTGGAGAACTTCAAGACATGCTGAGGAGGTTATTTAGCCATTTAAATCAGCGTGCTAGATCAAGGACAAGGGTACACACATGTATATTTATATGGCTCTTTGAGAGGATATTGATTGACAGTAATGCATTCCCAAGTCCCTCCAACAGGACTTGAAATTGGTGTGAAATATAAGAGCTGCCCAAAAACATGTAACTTTTAAGAATTTCATCACAGCGTGACACCACAGTTCTCAAAAAAGCTCACCACACCACCTTCTTCCTCGACACCGTCACATTCTGTGAGTATATGTTTAACTCTTTTTCTTTCAAAACAAAAATGTGAGTGTGTGTGAATCTCCAATCATCTCCTGGATGATTGAGATGCATCAAGATGTGAGTGTGTGTGGTTCATTTAGGGGACATCTTTACATTTTAGAGTGAAAAAACAGCTTGACTTACATGCTTTTCAAATTCACACCGCATTAATTTAAGTATTCAACAAGTTAATTGATCTACACAGCACGGCCATTCTGTTATGGGGCTGCCCATCACATACTAGCTACTTTTGGCTGCTCCTTTATTATCAATATAACATGCCTTGATGTGACTGTGGTCTGGCACTATTTACCTAAACCTGAATTAAATTATTCACTAGTCACTACAACAGGTATACTTGTATGTTTTAATTTGGCGTATTTGATGCTCTTCCCGACACAGCTGTCAAGGGATTTTTTTTTTCCTCCTCCTGGTACTTAAACCACTACACTATAGAGCCACAGCCTTCACATAATCCTCCTATACTGCTTAGAAGAGTAAGTCTCTACCTTGACTCTCATGTCAGTGTCTGTGAGGACCATGTAGAACTCCTCGTAGGTCATGCCAAACTCTTTCGTCAACTCTGTGATCAGATCCTGGTTCACCAGGTCTTCCTGACTAAGGCCTTTCATAGGCTTGTCATTCCCTGGAGAAATAAAGGCGCATTAGACGGATTCAATATCTACTTTCCTACTTTAAACCACACACTTCTAATCCTGACAGGTGGTAGCTTGTCACCATCTTTTCCTGTCCCATTGTGCGAAGCATGAATTTTGTCTTCTTACCTTCGACACCAAGTTGTCTCATCAGCTTTTCTAAACAAAACGTGGCTTGGCTCCCATTGTCCATGAATGCATAAGTCTCAATTAATTTATTGCCTTTCTTTAACTTAACCCACACAGGAACGATCGATAACACATGAATGTCTTTTCCGGCCCCTGTGGCTCCACAAATTCTGCCTGAAGTGTGTGTTTCATCACTTGTTGTGGGAATGATTGAGACATTTCTCTGGATGCAATCATCTGCCTTACTGTCCTCCTCCCTTGTCCAATGAAGCATACTTGGATGTCTCTTAGAGCAGTACTCACACAATGATCTTTTCTTACAGTCCTTACTCAGATGACCTTGTGTCAGACATGCAAAGCACAGACCTTTGCTTTGAGGAACTCTAGTCTTTCTTTGTAAGGCTGGTTTCTGACCTTTTGACATTCTGCCAATGTATGCAGTTTTTCATAGTATATGCATGGTTTCTGGAAGGCATTGCTAGTGTGACAAGAAGCACTTTTATTAATTTCAGGTGACCTTTCATCTGCAGCTTGTGTTACACTTGTAAGAAATGTGCTTCCCCTTTGCCTGGATGATCTAGTCATTCTCACATTTGCAGACAACTTTGCTTTATCTTCAGCATCCTTAATGTCACCAAACAAAGGATCTGCAGCTATTTTTGCTTGTCTGTTTATGAATCTGACCAGATCTGAGAACTTTGCTCCCTTCCACTTGTTTCTTGAATGTCAAAAGCAGAGAGACTCCACATTTCTCTCATTTTGTATGGCAGTTTAGAGACAATAACTGAGGTTCGTGGGGATCTCCATTTCTCGGAGTTGACTGATGTCTTGCATTGCATTGTTACAACCGGTGAGAAACGGTGAATAGTTATGAA
>NW_020327198.1:0-21222 GCF_001858045.2 Oreochromis niloticus
ACTATGATTTAAAAGAAATACTATGACTTCGTACAATACAATGTTTTGGTTCAAATATATGATTTGCAAAAAATACTATGATTTGGCACAAGTACCATGATTTAGTACAAATACTACAATTTCGCTGAAATACTATGAAATTGCAGTGATACTATGATTTTGAAGGAATACTATGATTTGGTAGAAATACTATGCCTTAGTAGTAATACTATAACATAGCAGATATAATGTGATTTTGCAGACATAGTATGTTTTGCACAAATACACGATTTCGCTCAAATACTATGAAATTGCAGTAATACTATGATTTGGAATACTATGATTTGGTAGGAATACTATGCTTAGTATAACTATAACTAACAGATATACTATGATTTTGCAGAATTCTATGTTTTGCACAAATACACAATTTGGCAGAAATACTATGTTTGGGCAGTAATACTATGATTTGCTATAAATACTATTATTTGGCACATATACATAATCAGCAGATATACTATAACATAACAGAAATTCTACGACTTAGTAGTAACACTATGATATAACAGAATTTTAACTGGGCACAAATACATGATTTGGCACAAATACCATGATTGGCAAAAATACGATCATATTGCAGAAATACTATGATTGGGTACAAATACTATGATTTGGCACAATACTATGAATAAGTACAAATACTATGATTTGGCAGAAATACTATGATTTAGCGAATACTATGTTTTAACATAAATAATTCTTTTGACACTAATTTCTGCTAAAGGTACTATTCTGCTTTTAGCAGAAATACTGTAATTTGCACAAATACTATGATTTGGGATAAATACTATGATTTGGCAGATATACTATATTCAGCAAATATACTATAACATAACACACATTCCTCCACTTAGTAGTAATACTATAACATAAAATAAATATATGGTTTTGCCCCAAAACCATGATTGGCACAAACCCATGATTTCAAAAATACTATGATTTAGCAGAAATACTAGATTGAGCAGAATACTAAGATGGTAGAAGTACTTTGATTGCACAAATACTATTATGGAGGAGTAATACTTTAACATGGGAGAAATATTGAACTCACACACACATACACAGAGAGCAAAGTGTACAGGGGCTTGAGAGTCTGGCTTGGTATATCTAGGTCAGCTAAATTAGCTGCACCTGCTGTAATCAGCACTTACACACACAGACACAGAGAGAGCTATGGGTTTTCTTCAGTGTATTTCTCACATTAAGGTTTCCCTCGAACAAATGGCCATAATTCCTAACCGTAGGAGCTAGAACGGTCATTCTGACACCGTTTGTTCAGAAGAGATGGGGGAATCTGCAGGTCTCATAATTCAGAGATAAAATATAAATTATGAAGAATATGACTTGTAACACACTGTAACTGAGTAGAGGCAAAGCAAAACTGCCTTGACTTGCCCTCAAACACGTTTTGTAACTCTAATCTATATGGAGCATCAAAATCATTCTTTCACCGAAGAAACAGCAGGCTTTGGTGAACAGTCATGGAAATTTTCAGGTCTCTGTGAAATCCATCAAAAAGATATGACGAGAGAAAAAAGTGCCTCATTTCCAGAGTTTGAATCTGAAGAGATCTGAGCAGGACGAATTTCCTACCCGCAAACAAGTGTAACTCATCTCAAACGGTAATAGGTGGGAAAAAAATTCTTGAATTGAGAGCATCAGGGATGTCTGAAGATATATAGGCACAAGCCTCATGTCTCAACTTGTTTCGTTAAGGAGATATGACGATTTGAAATGCTCTCATTAGAGAATTCCAGCGCTGATTTGAAGAAACTCTCCATTGAGTTTCTATGGAGAGTTTTGAGACTTTATGTTACTCTGAGGAGATTTGCAAAAAATCTATAAGTCCACAACAATGATGGTGACATTTTCTGAAGCCAGCAAAAATACCTACGTTTTGATGTATAATTGTGGGGTCGAGTGGAAATTGAGCGAGTAGCAAGAAGTCGTTCAGACATGAAGAGAAAATTCAGAAAGGACGAGTGCACACTCTGAGTTAATTGCATAGCAACCATAGCAACGCATGTATTTTCTGAAAAATCCAATTTTGCAACTGAAAACTTAAAGAGGTATAAAATTAAAACAGTAGAAGATCTGAAAAAGCTGAATCACACAGCAATAGCCCAATAGTCTGAGAACATTTTAAAGTTTGAATGGAGTTTCTAGGTGAAAGTATGACAAAGTAGTTAAGTTTCAAAACAAGCAAGTTTTAGCAGAATTCTGAAGATTTCCATTCATTTCAATGGGACAAATTAAGGAAAAAAGTGTAATATTTTAAAAGTATAATAGTAATAACACCAAAAGTCATAGCACACATTAGCAGAAAGAGCAGAACAGTATAGAGTTTGAACGGAGAAAATCGGCTGAAAACTGAGGCAGTAGATAGACGGCAAAAAACGTACGGAGTCCTAAGAATAATAAGAATAAAGAGAAACAGGAACTCAATAGTGTGAAGCCCTTTGAGGGCATCCACACAATAATAAAGAGAAGAGAAACAGGATTCAATAGTGTGGAAGCCCTTTTAGGGCATCCACACAATTTGCATTTCCTGCGAAAATGCTGTGTGGATGCCATAACGCTGAAGCTGTTTGCTGAAAATGACTGAAAAAGATGAAAAGCTGCAAAAATTGTATGGCGGTAAAGAAACTGAAAATTCTGCTGAAACAGGTGAAGAAGCAGAATCTTTTGCTGAAAAGAGTTGAAAAGGCAAAGATTCTGCTTAAAAGGGGTAAGAAGATTCAAATTTGTACTGAAGAGGTGAAAAAGTTTCTTCTGAAATGAGCAGAAGATACTGAGATTTGTACTGATAAGAGATGAAAGGCTGAAAATTGTGCTTAAAATAGGTGAATCAGCAGAATTTCTACTGAAAAGAGGGAAAGTTGTAGAACGTTGCACTGAAAACAGGTGAATCAGTGGAATTTCCGCTAAAAAGAGATTTCTGCTAAAACAACCGAAAAAGCTGGTATTTGTGCTGAAAGGGATGAAAAAACTCACAATTATGCTGAAACGGGATGAAGAAGACGTGTTGGGGTCTTGAGAAGCGTTAAATAAGTTGAACTGATATGGTTGGGTACAAATAGTATGATTTGGCAATAATACTGCTTTTTGCAGTAATACTATGATTTTGAAGGAATACTATGATTTGGTAGAATACTATGCCTTAGTAGTAATACTATAACATAATAGATATACTATGATTTTGCAGACAGTCTATGTTTTTGCACAACTAGCACAATATGGGAGAAATACTATGATTTGGCACAAGTACTATGATTTAGTACAAATACCATGATTTGGCAATAATACTGGGTTTTAGCACAACTACTGAGATTTGGGTGAAATACTATGATTTAGAAGAAATACTATGACTTCGTACAAATACAATGTTTTGGTTCAAATAATATGATTTGCAAAAAATTCTACGATTTCGCTCAAATACTATGATTTTGAAGGAATACTATGATTTTGTAGAATTACTATGCCTTAGTAGTATACTATAGCATAGCAGATATACTGTGATTTTGCAGACATAGTATGTTTTTGCACAAATACTACGATTTTGCTGAAATACTATGAAATTGCAGTAATACTATGATTTTGAAGGAATACTATGATTTGGTAGAAATACAATGCCTTAGTAGTAATACTATAGCATAGCAGATATACTGTGATTTTGCAGACATAGTATGTTTTTGCACAAATACTACGATTTTGCTCAAATACTATGAAATTGCAGTAATACTATGATTTTGAAGGAATTCTATGATTTGTTAGAAATACTATGCATTAGTAGTAATACTATAACATAACAGATATATGATGATTTTGCAGACATTCTGGTTTTACACAAATACTATAATGTGGCAGTATACTATGTTTTAGCACAAATACTATGATTTGCTATAAATACTATGATTTGGCACATATACTATATTCAGCAGAGATACTATAACAAAACAGAAAGTCTACGACTTAGTAGTAATACTATAACATAATAGATATACTATGATTTTGCAGACAGTCTATGTTTTTGCACAACTAGCACAATGTGGCTGAAATACTGTGATTTGGCACAACTACTATGATTTAATACAAATACTCTTATTGGCAGAAATACTATGCCTTAGTAGTAATACTATAACATAACAGATATACTGTGATTTTGCAGACATAGTATGTTTTTTCACAAATACTACGATTTCGCTCAAATACTATGAAATTGCAATAATACTATGATTTTGAAGAAATGCTATGATTTGGTAGAAATGCTATCAGAAGCTGCTGAGAACTGTGCTGATAAGAGGCAAAAAGGATGAAAATTTTGCAGAAAAGAGGTGAATCAGCAGAATTTCTGCAGAAAAGAGGCAAAACAGAACGTTGTGCTGAAAAGAGGTGAATCAGCAGAGTTTCTGCTGAAAAGAGTTTTGTTTTTTCTGAAAACCGCCAAAAAAGCTTGAATTTGTGCTGAAAAGGGGTGAAAAAAATGAAAATTTTGCTGAAAAGGGTGAAGAAGCTAAAGTATACCAAATCAAAGTATTTGTGCCAAAACATGGTATTTCTGCCATATTGTGGTATTTGCGCCACAAAAGCCACTACTTAGCCACTACGTAATACAGCGATATTACAGTGTACAAATTCACATAAATTTGCAGGGGGAACAAACAAAGCAGGAACAAGCCCAAAACAATCAAATAACTGTGCTGCCATAGCTATCGCTAACTAGCACATACGCTAAAGGTAACTAAAACCAATACACACAAGTAGCAGGGTAAACATCTTAAGCATGGAACATTAACTCACGTTTATGTGACACACACCATCCCCAACAAATACAGGATGGGCTATTTGCTCCCCTTCCCAGCAGCTCTCTCCTCAATCGTTAGCCCAGGAATGAAGGAAGACCATCTAGCTCAGAAGTCCCATGAATTCCCTCACTGCTCAGAGGCTGCTGGGTAATGTAGCTCACACTAACACAGGTTTTTCTACAAGCACAAATACTATAACATAGCAGAAATACTGTGATTTTGTTGAAATACTATTCTTTAGGACAAATACTATGATTTGGCAGAAATACTATGTTTTAGGACATATACTATGATTTGGCTCAAATACTATGATATAGCAGCAATACTATGTTTTGGTACAAATGCTGCGCTTAGGCACAAATATTATGATTTGGCAGACACTATGATTTAGCAGAGATAATATCATTTGGCAGAAATACTAAACTTTGGCACAAATACTATAATTGAGTGCAAGTACTTTAAGATAACAGAAATACTATGATTTAGCAGAAATACAATGTTTTTGCAGAAACACTGTAATTTCACTCAAATACTATGACTTAGAAGTAATACTATGATTTGGCAGAAATACTATGTTTCAGTACAAATACTATGACAAAGCAGAAATACTATGACTTAGAAGTAATACTATAACAAAAGGGATTCCTCAAAATACTATGAAATTGCAGTAATTCTATGATTTGGCAGAAATACTGTACTTCGTACAAATACAATGCTTTGGTACAAATACTATATTTTGATTTCAATACTATGATTTGGCACGAGTAGTATGATTTAGTACAAATACTACGAATTGGCAGAAATACTGTGACTTAGTAGTAATACTATAACATAACAGATATACTATGATTTTGCAGACAGTCTATGTTTTTGCACAACTAGCACAATATGGCAGTAATACTATGATTTGGCACAAGTACTATGATTTAGTACAAATACTCTTATTGGCACAAATACTATGTTTCAGTACAAATACTACGATTTGGCAATAATACTGGGTTTTAGCACAACTACTGAGATTTGGGTGAAATACTATGATTTAGAAGAAATACTATGACTTCGTACAAATACAATGTTTTGGTTCAAATAATATGATTTGCAAAAAATACTATGATTTGGCACAAGTACCATGATTTAGTACAAATACTACAATTTCGCTCAAATACTATGAAATTGCAGTGATACTATGATTTTGAAGGAATACTATGATTTGGTAGAAATACTATGCCTTAGTAGTAATACTATAACATAGCAGATATAATATGATTTTGCAGACATAGTATGTTTTTGCACAAATACTACGATTTCGCTCAAATACTATGGAATTGCAGTAATACTATGATTTGGAATGCTATGATTTGGTAGGAATACTATGCCTTAGTAGTAATACTATAACATAACAGATATACTATGATTTTGCAGAAATTCTATGTTTTTGCACAAATACTACAACAACTACTACAAATACTACAAGAAATACTATGTTTGGGCAGTAATACTATTATTTGCTATAAATACTATTATTTGGCACATATACCATAATCAGCAGATATACTATAACATAACAGAAATTCTATGACTTAGTAGTAACACTAATATAACAGAAATTTTAACTGGCCACAAATAACATGATTTGGCACAAATACCATGATTTGGCAAAAAGATACCATTATTTGGCACAAATACGATCATATTGCAGAAATACTATGATTGGGTACAAATACTATGATTTGGCACAAGTACTATGAATAAGTACAAATACTATGATTTGGCAGAAATACTATGATTTAGCAGAAATACTATGTTTTAACATAAATAATATCTTTTCACAGAAATTTCTGCTAAAAGGTACTATTTCTGCTTTTTAGCAGAAATACTGTAATATTGCATAAATACTATGATTTGGGATAAATACTATGATTTGGCAGATATACTATATTCAGCACATAAACTATAACATAACAGACATTCCTGCACTTAGTAGTAATCTCATAACATAAAATTAATATTATGGTTCTGCCCCCAAACCATGATTTGGCACAAATACCATGATTTTTCAAAAATACTATGATTTAGCAGAAATACTATGATTGAGCAGAAGTACTAAGATGTAGTAGAAGTACTTTGATTTAGCACAAATACTATTATGGAGGAGTAATACTTTAACATGGGAGAAATATTGATATACACACACACATACACATAGAGCAAAGTGTACAGGGGCTGTTAAGAGTCTGGGCTTGGTATATCTAGGTCAGCTAAATTGGCTGCACCTGCTGTAATCAGCACTTACACACACAGACACAGAGACAGCTATGAGTTTTCTGCAGTGTATTTCTCACATTCAGGATTCCCCTCGAACAAATGGCCATAATTTCCTAACCATAGGGGCTAGAACGCTCATTCTGACACCGATTTGTTCAGAAGAGATGGGGAAAACTTCAGGCCTTCATAATTCAGAGATAAAATATAAATTATTGAAGATATATGACTTGTAATACACTGTAACTGAGTAGAGGCGAAGCAAAACTGCCTTGACTTGCCCTCAAACAACGTTTTGTAACTCTAAATCTATATGGAGCATCAAAATCATTCTTTCACCGTAAGAAACAGCAGGCTTTGGTGAACAGTCATGGAAATTTTCAGGTCTCTGTTGAAATCAATCAAAAAGATATGACGAGAGAAAAAAGTGCCTCATTTCCAGAGTTTGAAATCTGAAGAAATCTGAGCGAGGGAAAAATTTCCTACCCTCAAACAAGTGTAATTCATGGCCAAACGGTAATAGGTGAGGAAAAAATTCTTGAATTGTGAGCATCAGGGATGTCTGAAGATATATTGGCACAAGCGTCATGTCTCAACTTTGTTTCGTTAAGGAGATATGACGATTTGAAAATGCCTCTCATTAGAGAATTCCAGCGCTGATTTTGAAGAAACTCTCCATTGAGTTTCTATGGAGAGTTTTGAGACTTTGTGTTACTCTGAGGAGATTTGCAAAAAATCTATGAGTCCCACAACAATGATAGTGACATTTTCTGAAAGCCAGCAAAAATACCTACGTTTTGATGTATAATTTGTGGGGGTTGAGTGGAAATTGAGCGAGTAGCAAGAAGTTGTTCAGACATGAAGAGAAAATTCAGAAAGGACGAGTGCACACTCTGAGTTAATTGCATAGCAACCATAACAACGCATGTATTTTCTGAAAAATCACAATTTTGCAACTGAAAACTTAAAGAGGTATAAAATTAAAATGGTAGAAGATCTGAAAAAGCTGAATCATTCAGGAATAGCCCAATAGTCTGAGAACATTTTAAAGTTTGAATGGAGTTTCTAGGTGAAAGTATGACAAAGTAGTTAAGTTTCAAAAACAAGCAAGTTTTAGCAGAATTGTGGAAGTTTTCCATTCATTTCAATGGGACAAATTAAAGGAAAAAAGTGTAATATTTTAAAAAGTATAAGAGTAATAAACACCAAAAGTCATAGCACACATTAGCAGAAAGAGCAGAACAGTATAGAGTTTGAACGGAGAAAATCGGCTGAAAACTGAGGCAGTAGATAGACGGCAAAAAACGTACGGAAGTCCTAAGAATAATAAAGAACTAGAAAAATTTGCATTTCCTGCGAAAATGCTGTGTGGATGCCATAACGCTGAAGCTGTCTGCTGAAAATGACTGAAAAAGATGAAAAGCTGCAAAAAATTGTATGGCAGTAAAGAAACTGAAAAATTCTGCTGAAAACAGGTGAAGAAGCAGAATCTTTTGCTGAAAAGAGTTGAAAAGGCAAAGATTCTGCTTAAAAGGGGTAAGAAGGTTCAAATTTGTACTGAAGAGGTGAAAAAGTTTCTTCTGAAATGAGCAGAAGATACTGAGATTTGTACTGATAACAGATGAAAGGCTGAAAATTGTGCTTAAAATAGGTGAATCAGCAGAATTTCTACTGAAAAGAGGGAAAGTTGTAGAACGTTGCACTGAAAACAGGTGAATCAGTAGAATTTCCGCTAAAAAAGAGATTTCTGCTAAAAACAACCGAAAAAGCTGGTATTTGTGCTGAAAAGTGATGAAAAAACTCACAATTCTGCTGAAACGGGATGAAGAAGAGGTGTTGGGGTCTTGAGAAGAGTTAAATAAGTTGAACTGATATGGTTGGGTACAAATACTATGATTTGGCAATAATACTGCGTTTTAGCACAACTCCTGAGATTTGATTGAAATACTATGATTTAGAAGAAATATTATGACTTTGTGCAAATACAATGTTTTGGCACAAATACTATGATTTGGTTGGAATGCTATGATTTGAAACAAATACTATGATTTGGCAGAAATACTATTATTTGGTAGAAATGCTATGATTTACCAGAAATACTATGTTTCTCCAAAAATACTATGATTTTGCAGAAATACTATGCCTTAGTAGTAATACTTTAACATAACAGATATATGATGATTTTGCAGACATTCTGGTTTTACACAAATACTATAATGTGGCAGAAATACTATCTTTTAGCACAAATACTATAATTTGGCACAAGTACTATGATTTAGTACAAATACTCTTATTGGCACAAATACTATGTTTCAGTACAAATACTACGATTTGGCAATAATACTGGGTTTTAGCACAACTACTGAGATTTGGGTGAAATACTATGATTTAAAAGAAATACTATGACTTCGTACAAATACAATGTTTTGGTTCAAATAATATGATTTGCAAAAAATACTATGATTTGGCACAAGTACCATGATTTAGTACAAATACTACAATTTCGCTGAAATACTATGAAATTGCAGTGATACTATGATTTTGAAGGAATACTATGATTTGGTAGAAATACTATGCCTTAGTAGTAATACTATAACATAGCAGATATAATGTGATTTTGCAGACATAGTATGTTTTTGCACAAATACTACGATTTCGCTCAAATACTATGAAATTGCAGTAATACTATGATTTGGAATACTATGATTTGGTAGGAATACTATGCCTTAGTAGTAATACTATAACATAACAGATATACTATGATTTTGCAGAAATTCTATGTTTTTGCACAAATACTACAATTTGGCAGAAATACTATGTTTGGGCAGTAATACTATGATTTGCTATAAATACTATTATTTGGCACATATACTATAATCAGCAGATATACTATAACATAACAGAAATTCTACGACTTAGTAGTAACACTATGATATAACAGAAATTTTAACTGGGCACAAATAACATGATTTGGCACAAATACCATGATTTGGCAAAAATACGATCATATTGCAGAAATACTATGATTGGGTACAAATACTATGATTTGGCACAAGTACTATGAATAAGTACAAATACTATGATTTGGCAGAAATACTATGATTTAGCAGAAATACTATGTTTTAACATAAATAATATCTTTTGACACTAATTTCTGCTAAAAGGTACTATTTCTGCTTTTTAGCAGAAATACTGTAATTTTGCACAAATACTATGATTTGGGATAAATACTATGATTTGGCAGATATACTATATTCAGCAAATATACTATAACATAACACACATTCCTCCACTTAGTAGTAATACTATAACATAAAATAAATATTATGGTTTTGCCCCAAAACCATGATTTGGCACAAACACCATGATTTTTCAAAAATACTATGATTTAGCAGAAATACTATGATTGAGCAGAAGTACTAAGATGTAGTAGAAGTACTTTGATTTAGCACAAATACTATTATGGAGGAGTAATACTTTAACATGGGAGAAATATTGATACTCACACACACATACACAGAGAGCAAAGTGTACAGGGGCTGTTGAGAGTCTGGGCTTGGTATATCTAGGTCAGCTAAATTAGCTGCACCTGCTGTAATCAGCACTTACACACACAGACACAGAGAGAGCTATGGGTTTTCTTCAGTGTATTTCTCACATTAAGGTTTCCCCTCGAACAAATGGCCATAATTTCCTAACCGTAGGAGCTAGAACGGTCATTCTGACACCGTTTTGTTCAGAAGAGATGGGGGAATCTGCAGGTCTTCATAATTCAGAGATAAAATATAAATTATTGAAGATATATGACTTGTAACACACTGTAACTGAGTAGAGGCAAAGCAAAACTGCCTTGACTTGCCCTCAAACAACGTTTTGTAACTCTAAATCTATATGGAGCATCAAAATCATTCTTTCACCGTAAGAAACAGCAGGCTTTGGTGAACAGTCATGGAAATTTTCAGGTCTCTGTTGAAATCCATCAAAAAGATATGACGAGAGAAAAAAGTGCCTCATTTCCAGAGTTTGAAATCTGAAGAGATCTGAGCAAGGCACGAATTTCCTACCCTCAAACAAGTGTAACTCATCTCAAAACGGTAATAGGTGGGAAAAAAATTCTTGAATTGTGAGCATCAGGGATGTCTGAAGATATATGGGCACAAGCCTCATGTCTCAACTTTGTTTCGTTAAGGAGATATGACGATTTGAAAATGCCTCTCATTAGAGAATTCCAGCGCTGATTTTGAAGAAACTCTCCATTGAGTTTCTATGGAGAGTTTTGAGACTTTATGTTACTCTGAGGAGATTTGCAAAATATCTATAAGTCCCACAACAATGATAGTGACATTTTCTGAAAGCCAGCAAAAATACCTACGTTTTGATGTATAATTTGTGGGGTCGAGTGGAAATTGAGCGAGTAGCAAGAAGTTGTTCAGACATGAAGAGA
The DNA here is from genome assembly GCF_001858045.2 of Oreochromis niloticus. Taxonomy (NCBI): domain Eukaryota; kingdom Metazoa; phylum Chordata; class Actinopteri; order Cichliformes; family Cichlidae; genus Oreochromis; species Oreochromis niloticus. The sequence continues at coordinate 11,551 of NW_020327198.1, forward strand.
AAATTCAGAAAGGACGAGTGCACACTCTGAGTTAATTGCATAGCAACCATAGCAACGCATGTATTTTCTGAAAAATCCCAATTTTGCAACTGAAAACTTAAAGAGGTATAAAATTAAAACAGTAGAAGATCTGAAAAAGCTGAATCACACAGCAATAGCCCAATAGTCTGAGAACATTTTAAAGTTTGAATGGAGTTTCTAGGTGAAAGTATGACAAAGTAGTTAAGTTTCAAAAACAAGCAAGTTTTAGCAGAATTTCTGAAGATTTCCATTCATTTCAATGGGACAAATTAAAGGAAAAAAGTGTAATATTTTAAAAAGTATAATAGTAATAAACACCAAAAGTCATAGCACACATTAGCAGAAAGAGCAGAACAGTATAGAGTTTGAACGGAGAAAATCGGCTGAAAACTGAGGCAGTAGATAGACGGCAAAAAACGTACGGAAGTCCTAAGAATAATAAAGAATAAAGAGAAACAGGAACTCAATAGTGTGGAAGCCCTTTGAGGGCATCCACACAACTAGAAAAATTTGCATTTCCTGAGAAAATGCAGTGTGGATGCCTTGACGTTGAAGCTGTCTGCTGAAAAGCTGAAAAAGATGAAAAGTTGCAAAAAGTTGTTGTGGAGAGACGGACAATTCTGCTGAAATGAGCAGAAGCTGCTGAGAATTGTGCTGATAACAGGTGAAAAGGCTGAAAGTTTTGCAGAAAAGAGGTGGATCAGCAGAATTTCTGCAGAAAAGAGGCAAAGAAGCAGAAACTTGCGCTGAAAAGAGATGAATCTGCAGAGTTTCTGCTGAAAAGAGTTTTTTTTCTGAAAACAGCCAAAAAAGCTGGAATTTGTGCTGAAAAGGGGTGAAAAAAATGAAAATTTTGCTGAAAAGGGGTGAAGAAGCTAAAGTATACCAAATCAAAGTATTTGTGCCAAAACATAGTGTTTCTGCCATATTGTGGTACTACTACATTACAACATGAATACGGATTAAAGATGAAAGAAACTGGCAACAAATTCCTCCACTACAAACCAGTCTGATACCACTTCTTTGCAGTGTTCACGTTTACTAAGGCACTACCCAAAAGGTGCCACAAGAGGGCACTCCAACACAAGAGATGACCTATGTACACTGATGCACTTAGTAACAGTCAGCCTCCTTGAATTGGCAGAAATAATGTGATTTAGTAGTAATACTATAACATAACAGATATACTGTGATGTTGCAGAAATAGTATGTTTTTGCACTACTCATTTGTAGTGAAAAAAAATAGCAATATAAATTACAGGTCTGTGATAGTGTATAAATTTGTAGTGAAAAAAAATGTTGACCAAGGTGGGATTGAACCCACGACCTTTGAGCTGCAGAGCCGTGTCATTACTAATTGCGCCACCTGGCAAGAGGGCAGGCGGCTGAAAAACAAAGAGATCAGCAATCAGAAATAGATCGTGGTGAGAGGCGAAAAGCGCCGTTTTTTGGAGTTACAAAACGTCGTGTAACTCAAAAACTAGGAGGGCTATCAGCATCAGCAGTTGCTGAAAACAAGCGAAAAAGCAGAATTATCTGCTAAAAAAGAGGTGTAGACGCGTTTGATGGAGATGGCTTTATGTGTAAGGGTACACTGAAGAGTATCAAGAAAGCAGAGTGCATGCAAGTGGGGATGATGTGTAGCAACTGTCACAGGTAGGACTCGAACCTCTGCCACCGGGTCTCACAGTAGCTTCTCAACCCTCTGAGCCAAATGAGGTCTGCTCACAAAGGGGGCGGGTGCCTAAAACACAGAGACTTGAGCAGTCAGAATTAGATCGCGGTGAGAGGCGTAAAACGCCGATTTTTCGGAGTTACAAAACGTCGTGTAACTCAAAAACTAGGTGGGATAGAAGCACAATTCTTGTACTGGGTAAATCAGCAGACTTTGCTGAACTTTGACTGCGATTTTCATAGCTCTTTGTACCTCCGTCGCGGAGATATGACGAGAGAAGAACCGGCTTCATTTTAAGAGTTTGAAAACAAATGTAATTTATGGCTCAACAGCAAGATGACAGTAAAAACTGCTCCAACCGTGACTGGCAGCACTGTCTGAAGATGAATTGGAACAAGCTTCTCATCTTAACTTTGCTTTATTAAAATTATTATGGCACATACAAGTCTTGCAAATAAGCACACAGGGAAAGCTTGAGCTTGTAATTCCACCCCAAGCTGGTAGGAGAAGCTTTTTATTAAACACTTGCTTGTTTTACAATGTGCTTCAAGGGTCAATAACAGCATAACAGAACTCACTTATGGTACTGCATTCTTCCTTCCTATAAAACAATAACTGTCAGTGACTTTGTACCATAGTATAAACACAACATTCAAGACAACAGTTAAAAGTAACGTAACCATAAACAATGAAACAAGAACATCTAAACAGCAGCACATGTCCTAAGGCATGATGGGAGAGGACTAGCTGTTCCCCCAACACGCCACATTATTTATGATTTATGATTTGGCAGAAACACTGGGACTTGGTATGATTTACATGAAATACTTTGATTTAGCAGAAAAACTATAATCTAGCAGAAAGCACCTCAGCATAGCAGAAATTCTATGAGCAGAATTACTAGGATTTAGCACAAACGCTATGATTTGTCTCAAAAACCTTTATTTTGCAGTTATATTGTGATTTGGCAGAAATACTGTGCTTTGGAGCAAATACCAAAATTTGGCAGAAATACTATGAGCAGTAATAATATAACGTAGCAGAAATACAAATATTTTGTGGAAATACTATGATACTATGAAAAGCTAAAAACGATGAAAAGTTGCAAAAAGTTGTATGGTGGTGAAAAAAAAATGCCCCACTGAGCAGGATTCGAACCTGGCCCTCCTGGTCTCAAGGTGGCTATTCATTTCCCTGAGCCAAAGTCATTCTTACAAAGAAGAGGTGGAGAGACGGACAATTCTGCTTAAATGAGCAGAAGCTGCTGAGAATTGTGCTGATAAGAGGTCAAAAGGCTGAAAGTTTTGGAGAAAAGAGGTGAATCAGCAGAATTTTTGCAGAAAAGAGGCAAAGAAGCAGAAACTTGCGCTGAAAAGAGATGAATCAGCAGAGTTTCTGCTGAAAAGAGTTTTTTTTCTGAAAACAGCCAAAAAAGCTGGAATTTGTGCTGAAAAGGGGTGAAAAAAATGAAAATTTTGCGGAAAAGGGGTGAAAGTTACTACATTACAACATGAATATGGATTAAAGATGAAAGAAACTGGCAACAAATTCCTCCACTACAAACCAGTCTGATACCACTTCTATGCAGTGTTCACGTTTACTAAGGCACTACCCAAAAGGCGCCACAAGAGGGCACTCCAACACAAGAGATGACCTATGTACACTGATGCACTTAGTAACAGTCAGAGGTGAAAAGGCTGAAAATTTTGCAGAAAAGAGGTGAATCAGCAGAATTTCTGCAGAAAAGAGGCAAAGAAGCAGAAACTTGCGCTGAAAAGAGTTTTGTTTTCTGAAAACAGCCAAAAAAACTGGAATTTGTGCTGAAAAGGGGTGAAAAAAATGAAAATTTTGCTGAAAAGGGGTGAAGAAGCTAAAGTATACCAAATCAAAGTATTTGTGCCAAAACATATTTTTTCTGCCATATTGTGGTACTACTACATTACAACATGAATACGGATTAAAGATGAAAGAAACTGGCAACAAATTCCTCCACTACAAACCAGTCTGATACCACTTCTTTGCAGTGTTCACGTTTACTAAGGCACTACCCAAAAGGTGCCACAAGAGGGCACTCCAACACAAGAGATGACCTATGTACACTGATGCACTTAGTAACAGTCAGCCTCCTTGAATTGGCAGAAATAATGTGATTTAGTAGTAATACTATAACATAACAGATATACTGTGATGTTGAAGAAATAGTATGTTTTTGCACTACTCATTTGTAGTGAAAAAAAATAGCAATATAAATTACAGGTCTGTGATAGTGTATAAATTTGTAGTGAAAAAAAAATGTTGACCAAGGTGGGATTGAACCCACGACCTTTGAGCTGCAGAGCCGTGTCATTACTAATTGCGCCACCTGGCAAGAGGGCAGGCGGCTGAAAAACAAAGAGATCAGCAATCAGAAATAGATCGTGGTGAGAGGCGAAAAGCGCCGTTTTTTGGAGTTACAAAACGTCGTGTAACTCAAAAACTAGGAGGGCTATCAGCATCAGCAGTTGCTGAAAACAAGCGAAAAAGCAGAATTATCTGCTAAAAAAGAGGTGTAGACGCGTTTGATGGAGATGGCTTTATGTGTAAGGGTACACTGAAGAGTATCAAGAAAGCAGAGTGCATGCAAGTGGGGATGATGTGTAGCAACTGTCACAGGTAGGACTCGAACCTCTGCCACCGGGTCTCACAGTAGCTTCTCAACCCTCTGAGCCAAATGAGGTCTGCTCACAAAGGGGCGGGTGCCTAAAACACAGAGACTTGAGCAGTCAGAATTAGATCGCGGTGAGAGGCGTAAAACGCCGATTTTTCGGAGTTACAAAACGTCGTGTAACTCAAAAACTAGGTGGGATAGAAGCACAATTCTTGTACTGGGTAAATCAGCAGACTTTGCTGAACTTGACTGCGATTTTCATAGCTCTTTGTACCTCCGTCGCGGAGATATGACGAGAGAAGAACCGGCTTCATTTTAAGAGTTTGAAAACAAATGTAATTTATGGCTCAACAGCAAGATGACAGTAAAAACTGCTCCAACCGTGACTGGCAGCACTGTCTGAAGATGAATGGAACAAGCTTCTCATCTTAACTTTGCTTTATTAAAATTATTATGGCACATACAAGTCTTGCAAATAAGCACACAGGGAAAGCTTGAGCTCGTAATTCCACCCAAGCTGGTAGGAGAAGCTTTTTATTAAACACTTGCTTGTTTTACAATGTGCTTCAAGGGTCAATAACAGCATAACAGAACTCACTTATGGTACTGCATTCTTCCTTCCTATAAAACAATAACTGTCAGTGACTTTGTACCATAGTATAAACACAACATTCAAGACAACAGTTAAAAGTAACGTAACCATAAACAATGAAACAAGAACATCTAAACAGCAGCACATGTCCTAAGGCATGATGGGAGAGGACTAGCTGTTCCCCCAACACGCCACATTATTTATGATTTATGATTTGGCAGAAACACTGGGACTTGGTATGATTTACATGAAATACTTTGATTTAGCAGAAAAACTATAATCTAGCAGAAAGCACCTCAGCATAGCAGAAATTCTATGAGCAGAATTACTAGGATTTAGCACAAACGCTATGATTTGTCTCAAAAACCTTTATTTTGCAGTTATATTGTGATTTGGCAGAAATACTGTGCTTTGGAGCAAATACCAAAATTTGGCAGAAATACTATGAGCAGTAATAATATAACGTAGCAGAAATACAAATATTTTGTGGAAATACTATGATACTATGAAAAGCTAAAAACGATGAAAAGTTGCAAAAAGTTGTATGGTGGTGAAAAAAAAATGCCCCACTGAGCAGGATTCGAACCTGGCCCTCCTGGTCTCAAGGTGGCTATTCATTTCCCTGAGCCAAAGTCATTCTTACAAAGAAGAGGTGGAGAGACGGACAATTCTGCTTAAATGAGCAGAAGCTGCTGAGAATTGTGCTGATAAGAGGTCAAAAGGCTGAAAGTTTTGGAGAAAAGAGGTGAATCAGCAGAATTTTTGCAGAAAAGAGGCAAAGAAGCAGAAACTTGTGCTGAAAAGAGATGAATCAGCAGAGTTTCTGCTGAAAAGAGTTTTTTTTTCTGAAAACAGCCAAAAAAGCTGGAATTTGTGCTGAAAAGGGGTGAAAAAAATGAAAATTTTGCGGAAAAGGGGTGAAAGTTACTACATTACAACATGAATATGGATTAAAGATGAAAGAAACTGGCAACAAATTCCTCCACTACAAACCAGTCTGATACCACTTCTATGCAGTGTTCACGTTTACTAAGGCACTACCCAAAGGCGCCACAAGAGGGCACTCCAACACAAGAGATGACCTATGTACACTGATGCACTTAGTAACAGTCAGAGGTGAAAAGGCTGAAATTTTGCAGAAAAGAGGTGAATCAGCAGAATTTCTGCAGAAAAGAGGCAAAGAAGCAGAAACTTGCGCTGAAAAGAGTTTTTGTTTTCTGAAAACAGCCAAAAAAACTGGAATTTGTGCTGAAAAGGGGTGAAAAAAATGAAAATTTGCTGAAAAGGGGTGAAGAAGCTAAAGTATACCAAATCAAAGTATTTGTGCCAAAACATATTTTTTCTGCCATATTGTGGTACTACTACATTACAACATGAATACGGATTAAGATGAAAGAAACTGGCAACAAATTCCTCCACTACAAACCAGTCTGATACCACTTCTTTGCAGTGTTCACGTTTACTAAGGCACTACCCAAAAGGCGCCACAAGAGGGCACTCCAACACAAGAGATGACCTATGTACACTGATGCACTTAGTAACAGTCAGCCTCCTTGAATTGGCAGAAATAATGTGATTTAGTAGTAATACTATAACATAACAGATATACTGTGATGTTGCAGACATAGTATGTTTTTGCACTACTCATTTGTAGTGAAAAAAATTAGCAATATAAATTACAGGTCTGTGAAAGTGTATAAATTGTAGTGAAAAAAAAATGTTGACCAAGGTGGGATTGAACCCACGACCATTGAGCTGCAGAGCCGTGTCATTACTGATTGCGCCACCTGGAAAGGGGCGGGCGGCTGAAAAACAAAGACATCAGCAATCAGAAATAAAAGAGATTTCTGTTGAAAACACCTGAAAAAGCTGGAATTTGTGCTGAAAAGGGGTGAAAAAAATGAAAATTTTGCTGAAAAGGGGTGAAGAAGCTAAAGTATACCAAATCAAGTATTTGTGCCAAAACATGGTATTTCTGCCATATTGTGGTATTTGCGCCACAAAAGTTACTACATTACAACATGAATACGGATTAAAGATGAAAGAAACTGGCAACAAATTCCTCCACTACAAACCAGTCTGATACCACTTCTTTGCAGTGTTCACGTTTACTAAGGCACTACCCAAAAGGTGCCACAAGAGGGCACTCCAACACAAGAGATGACCTATGTACACTGATGCACTTAGTAACAGTCAGCCTCCTACTTAGCCACTACGTAATACAGCGATATTACAGTGTACAAATTCACATAAATTTGCAGGGGAACAAACAAAGCAGGAACAAGCCCAAAACAATCAAATAACTGTGCTGCCATAGCTATCGCTAACTAGCACATACGCTAAAGGTAACTAAAACCAATACACACAAGTAGCAGGGTAAACATCTTAAGCATGGAACATTAACTCACGTTTATGTGACACACACCATCCCCAACAAATACAGGATGGGCTATTTGCTCCCCTTCCCAGCAGCTCTCTCCTCAATCGTTAGCCCAGGAACGAAGGAAGACCATCTAGCTCAGAAGTCCCATGAATTCCTCACTGCTCAGAGGCTGCTGGGTAATGTAGCTCACATAACACAGGTTTTTCTACAAGCACAAATACTATAACATAGCAGAAATACTGTGATTTTGTTGAAATACTATGCTTTAGGACAAATAGTATGATTTGGCAGAAATACTATGTTTTAGACATATACTATGATTTGGATCAAATACTATGATATAGCAGCAATACTATGTTTTGGTACAAATGCTGCGTTTAGGCACAAATATTATGATTTGGCAGACACTATGATTTAGCAGAGATAATATGATTTGGCAGAAATACTACACTTTGGCACAAATACTATAATTGAGTGCAAGTACTTTAAGATAACAGAAATACTATGATTTAGCAGAAATACAATGTTTTGCAGAAACACTGTAATTTCACTCAAACACTATGAAATAGCAGTAAAACTATGATTTGGCAGAATACTATGTTTCAGTACAAATACTATGACAAAGCAGAATACTACGACTTAGAAGTAATACTATAACAAAAGGGATTCCTCAAAATACTATGAAATTGCAGTAATTCTCTGATTTGGCAGAAATACTGTACTTCGTACAAATACAATGCTTTGGTACAAATACTATATTTTGATTTCAATACTATGATTTGGCACAAGTAGTATGATTTAGTACGAATACTACGAATTGGCAGAAATACTGTGACTTAGTAGTAATAGTATAACATAGCAGATATAATGTGATTTTGCAGACATAGTATGTTTTTTCACAAATAGTACGATTTCGCTCAAATACTATGGAATTGCAGTAATACTATGATTTGGAATACTATGATTTGGTAGTAATACTATAACATAACAGATATACTATGATTTTGCAGAAATTCTATGTTTTTGCACAAATACTACAACAACTACTACTACAAATACTACAAGAAATACTATGTTTGGGCAGTAATACTATTATTTGCTATAAATACTATTATTTGGCACATATACCATAATCAGCAGATATACTATAACATAACAGAAATTCTATGACTTAGTAGTAACACTAATATAACAGAATTTTAACTGGCCACAAATAACATGATTGGCACAAATACCATGATTTGGCAAAAAGATACCATGATTTGGCACAAATACGATCATATGCAGAATACTATGATTGGGTACAAATACTATGATTTGGCACAAGTACTATGAATAAGTACAAATACTATGATTTGGCAGAAATACTATATTTAGCAGAAATACTATGTTTTACATAAATAATATCTTTTCACAGAAATTTCTGCTAAAAGGTACTATTTCTGCTTTTTGGCAGAAATACTGTAATTTTGCATAAATACTATGATTTGGATAAATACTATGATTTGGCAGATATACTATATTCAGCACATAAACTATAACATAACAGACATTCCTGCACTTAGTAGTAATCTCATAACATAAAATAAATATTATGGTTCTGCCCCCAAACCATGATTTGGCACAAATACCATGATTTTTCAAAAATACTATGATTTAGCAGAAATACTATGATTGAGCAGAAGTACTAAGATGTAGTAGAAGTACTTTGATGTAGCACAAATACTATTATGGAGGAGTAATACTTAACATGGAGAAATATTGATATACACACACATACACAGAGAGCAAAGTGTGCAGAGGCTGTTGAGAGTCTGGGTTGGTATATCTAAGTCAGCTAAATTGGCTGCACTGCTGTAATCAGCATTACACACACAGACACAGAGAGAGGTGTGAGTTTTCTGCAGTATATTTCTCACATTCAGGATTCCCCTCGAACAAATGGCCATAATTTCCTAACCATAGGGCTAGAACGCTCATTCTGACACCGATTTGTTCAGAAGAGATGGGAAACTTCAGGCCTTCATAATTCAGAGATAAAATATAAATTATTGAGATATATGACTTGTAATACACTGTAACTGAGTAGAGGCGAAGCAAAACTGCCTTGACTTGCCCTCAAACAACGTTTGTAACTCTAAATCTATATGGAGCATCAAATCATTCTTTCACCGTAAGAAACAGCAGGCTTTGGTGAACAGTCATGGAAATTTTCAGGTCTCTGTTGAAATCCATCAAAAGATATGACGAGAGAAAAAAGTGCCTCATTTCCAGAGTTTGAAATCTGAAGAAATCTGAGCGAGGGAAAAATTTCCTACCTCAACAAGTGTAATTCATGCCAAACGGTAATAGGT